>NC_084559.2:43363145-43600645 GCF_033978685.3 Nerophis lumbriciformis
GAATTGAAAAGTTGGGCGAATGTGGGATCCAAAATGTCTGGCGCTGTCGCCGTCTCCCTGTCTTGGTGAACGTCACGTGTGTTCGCCTTCTGTCATCCACTGTTCCCACGCAGTTAGCAGTCTAGCTTCGAATGCCCTGTTGACACCAATATCTAGCGGCTGGAGGTCTTTTGTCAATCCACCCGGAATGACGGCGAGTATTGAATTAAGCGCGTAAGCGTGTCTCTCAATGTGCTGTTATGAGCTAGCAAATATAACAACTACACTACCCAGCATGCAACGATAGTTACGAGCATGCGCGGTAGCCCTGAGAAGCGTTGTATGCTGGCAGTTAGAACGTGGTTATGAGCACGCTGTGAGTAAACGTTGAGAACTCAGTTAACACGCCTCGTCTGCATTATTTATAATTAGACAGACTTAATAGGAGCCATTTTGGGGTCTTTACATAAACACACAAATGGAAATGAAACGTCACATATCCCAGCATGCACCGCGCGCTTCTTCTACGGGGAAAAAAGATGGCGGCTGTTTACCGTAGTTGCGAGACCTAAACTTTATGAAAATGAATCTTAATATTTATCCATATATAAAGCGCACCGGGTTATAAGGCGCACTGTCAGCTTTTGAGAAAATTTGTGGTTTTTAGGTGCGCCTTATAGTGCGGAAAATACGGTACTGTGAATTAAAAAAAAAAATCTACAACTGTTTTTTGCGTTAAAATTCTGTTGACTGAACTGTCAGTTTTTATAAAATCTTGGGTTATTGTTTTTAACGGTGTATTACTGTAAATGGAAACACAGTACTTTTTTTTTTTTACGGTAGAAAAACTGGCAGCAAAGTTGCCAGAATAAAAAAAAGAACTTGTACTGTTTTTCCATTAACAATATAATGTTGTAAAAAACAATGTCAATTTAACAGTAACATTCTGGCAACATTTGCTGGCAGCTTTTTCCGTAAAAAAGAAAAAAAACAAACAGTTGTACTGTTTTTACATTTACCGTCAAATGTTGTAAAAAAAAAAAAAAAACACTATATTTTACAGTAACATTTTGTAAAAGTAAAGTTTTTACTGTAAAATCGACAGTCGACTTAAAACTATTTATACAATTAATACTGAAATCAAGAGGCAAATTCATAAATTATTCGCTGTTACAAGCAGCCATAACTGCGATGTGGCCCTCAATGAAAACCAGTTTGACATCCCTGACCTGAGGCCATCAATGTCCCATCTTGCAGCATTTGTAGTTATGAAGATTTTTTATGGTCTACTGAACATGTAATTTTGCAGAACTTATGTTTTACAGAACGTTTTCCTGGGATGCACCATTTTAATGGGCGGTCTTATTTACAAAGCCCGTTTCCATATGAGTTGGGAAATTGTGTTAGATGTAAATATAAACGGAATACAATGATTTGCAAATCATTTTCAACCCATATTCAGTTGAATATGCTACAAAGACAACATATTTGATGTTCAAACTGATAAACATTTTTTTTTGTGCAAATAATCATTAACTTTAGAATTTGATGCCAGCAACACGTGACAAAGAAGTTGGGAAAGGTGGCAATAAATACTGATAAAGTTGAGGAATGCTCATCAAACACTTATTTGGAACATCCCACAGGTGTGCAAGATCATTGGGAACAAGTGGGTGCCATGATTGGGTATAAAAGTAGATTCCATGAAATGTTCAGTCATTCACAAACAAGGATGGGGCGAGGGTCACCACTTTGTCAACAAATGCGTGAGCAAATTGTTGAACAGTTTAAGAAAAACCTTTCTCAACCAGCTATTGCAAGGAATTTAGGGATTTCACCATCTACGGTCCGTAATATCATCAAAGGGTTCAGAGAATCTGGAGAAATCACTGCACGTAAGCAGCTAAGCCCGTGACCTTTGATCCCTCAGGCTGTACTGCATCAGGAACACTTCAGAAACCCACTGTCAGTAACTACAGTTGGTCGCTACCTCTGTAAGTGCAAGTTAAAACTCTCCTATGCAAGGCGAAAACCGTTTATCAACAACACCCAGAAACGCCGTCGGCTTCGCTGGGCCTGAGCTCATCTAAGATGGACTGATACAAAGTGGAAAAGTGTTCTGTGGTCTGACGAGTCCACATTTCAAATTGTTTTTGGAAACTGTGGACGTCGTGTCCTCTGGACCAAAGAGGAAAAGAACCATCCGGATTGTTCTAGGCGCAAAGTTGAAAAGCCAGCATCTGTGATGGTATGGGGGTGTATTAGTGCCCAAGACATGGGTAACTTACACATCTGTGAAGGCACCATTAATTCTGAAAGGTACATACAGGTTTTGGAGCAACATATGCTGCCATCCAAGCAACGTTACCATGGACGCCCCTGCTTATTTCAGCAAGACAATGCCAAACCACGTGTTACATCAACGTGGCTTTATAGTAAAACAGTGCGGGTACTAGACTGGCCTGCCTGTAGTCCAGACCTGTCTCCTATTGAAAATGTGTGGTGCATTATGAAGCCTAAAATACCACAACGGAGACCCCCGGACTGTTGAACAACTTAAGCTGTACATCAAGCAAGAATGGGAAATAATTCCACCTGAGAAGCTTAAAAAATGTGTCTCCTCAGTTCCCAAACGTTTACTGAGTGTTGTTAAAAGGAAAGGCCATGTAACACAGTGGTGAACATGCCCTTTCCCAACTACTTTGGCACGTGTTGCAGCCATGAAATTCTAAGTTAATTATTATTTGCAAAAAAAAAAAAAGTTTATGAGTTTGAACATCAAATATGTTGTCTTGTAGCATATTCAACTGAATATGGGTGGAAAAGGATTTGCAAATCATTATATTCCGTTTATATTTACATCTAACACAATTTCCCAACTCATATGGAAACGGGGTTTGTACGTGCCCACATTTCGACAGCGTCTTCTCCCCGTCAGCCATGTTGTAGTATTTAGCGCTTCCATATCGAGTGTACTGACAGATGTAAGCTTGAACAATACGCTGCTTTGTATCGAGGATGCATGCGCATGTACGAGCCAGTCTGCCCCACAACAAGAAGATAGAGAAACAAAATGAGCTTATTTAATACAACACCAGGCTCAATTTCATATTATATATGGATAAACCTGTGACGATGGTTTCAAATTTTCGGGACTTATGCAGGTCACAAATACACAACAGCAGGTACCAATAGGTGAGAAAAGTTGGTTTTGCATTTCTGCATAGTCAGCATAAAGTCATGATCTGGTGTATTGTGGAACTTTCTCAATTATGTTTCAAGATGCAGTATACTTCACCGAATTCAGGTTGCATTTATCTCTCAACTCATTGAAGTTAACTTTGCTGATTGAGGCTCGGCGCTCTGTTTGTAAATATAAACCTGATATTATATATGATATTATGATGTATCGTATATTGTAGTATGACATATATTGTAGTATGACGTAAAAATGTAGAACATACGCCACTGCTTGTCTCTGTTGGCAAGATTGCACATCAATTACACAGAATATTTCAATAAAACTTTTTGAACATGTTTGTTTCCCTTTAACAATGATGCAATAATTATGCATTAAAGCTGTACAAACATATTGGTTCCTTCTTCTCTAGGTTTTGTAGGAATCACACATTTTACCTTCTTGCATACACACATATAAAAACACATATTTTTCAAAATCCTGTCTTCTTTAAGGCACATTATAATTATTTAGGAACTAAGTGGGCCCTCATTTTATTAAAATAAAAAAATAAAAATAAGCATAAGAATAATGAAAATGTGATGTTGTCGCTATAACATTATGGAAACTGAGAGATGATTAACTTGTACACAATTTTTTTTTTTTTTTTTATGTTGTTGGTGTTTGTTGTGCTATACAATTGTGGAAAATTAATAATCCATCCATCCATCCATCATCTTCTGCTTATCCAAGGTCAGGTCGCGGGGGCAGCAGCCTATACAGGGAAGCCCAGCCTTTCCTCTCCCCAGCCACTTCGTCCAGCTCTTCCCGGGGGATCCTGAGGCGTTCCCAGGCCAGCCGGGAGACATAGTCTTCCCAACGTGTCCTGGGTCTTCCCCGTGGCCTCCTACAGGTCGGACGTGCCCTAAACACCTCCCTAGGGAGGCGTTCGGGTGGCATCCTGACCAGATGCCCGGACCACCTCATCTGGCTCCTCTCGATGTGGAGGAGCAGCGGCTTTACTTTGAGTTCCCCCCGGATGGCAGACCTTCTCACCCTATCTCTAAGGGAGAGCCCCGCCACCCGGCGGAGGAAACTCATTTGGGCCGCTTGTACCCGTGATCTTGTCCTTTTGGTCATAACCGAAAGCTCATGACCATAGGTGAAGATGGGAACGTAAATCGACCGGTAAATTGAGAGCTTTGCCTTCCGGCTCAGCTCCTTCTTCACCACAACGGATCGATACAGCGTCACACTGCCACACTGATCCGCCTGTCGATCTCACGATCCACTCTTCCCTAACTTGTGAACAAGACTCTGAGGTACTTGAACTCTTCCACGTGGGGCAAGATCTCCTCCCCAACCCGGAGATGGCACTCCACCCTTTTACGGGCGAGAACAATGGACTCGGACTTGGAGGTGCTGATTCTCATCCCAGTCGCTTCACACTTGGCTGCGAACCGATCAAGTGAGAGCTGAAGATCCTGGCCAGATGAAGCCATCAGGACCACATCATCTGCAAAAAGCAGAGACCTAATCCTGCAGCCACCAAACCGGATCCTCTCAACACCTTGACTGCGCCTAGAAATTATGTCCATAAAAGTTATGAACAGAATCGGTGACAAAGGGCAGCCTTGGCGGAGTCCAACCCTCACTGAAAATGTGTCCGACTTTCTGCCAGCAATGCGGACCAAGCTCTGACACTGATCGTACAGGGAGCGGACCGCCACAATCAGACAGTCCGATACCCCATACTCTCTGAGCACTCCCCACAGGACTTCCCGAGGGACACCGTCGAATGCCTTCTCCAAGTCCACAAAGCACATGTAGACTGGTTGGGCAAACTCCCATGCAGCCTCAAGGACCCTGCCGAGAGTATAAAGCTGGTCCACAGTTCCACGACCAGGACGAAAACCACACTGTTCCTCATGAATCCGAGGTTCGACTATCCAGCGTAGCCTCATCTCCAGTACACCTGAATAGACCTTACCGGGAAGGCTGAGAAGTGTGATCCCACGATAGTTGGAACATACCCTCCGGTTCCCCTTCTTAAAGAGAGGAACCAGCACCTTGGTCTGCCAATCCAGAGGTACCGCCCCCGATGTCCACGCGATGTTGCAGAGTCTTGTCAACCAAGACAGCCCCACAGCATCCAGAGCCTTTTGGAACTCTGAGCGGATCTCATCCACCCCCGGGGCTTTGCCACTGAGGAGCTTTTTAACTACCTCAGCAACCTCAGCCCATAAATAGGAGAGCCCACCACAGATTCCCCACTACTTCCTCATAGGAAGACGTGTTGGTGGGATTGAGGAGGTCTTCTAAGTATTCCCCCCACCGATCCACAACATCCGCAGTCGAGGTCAGCAGAACACCATCCTCAGCATACACGGTGTTGATAGTGCACTGCTTCCCCTTCCTGAGGCGGTGGATGGTGGTCCAGAATCGCTTCGAAGCCGTCCGGAAGTCGTTTTCCGTGGCTTCCCCAAACTCCTCCCATGTCCGAGTTTTTGCCTCTGCGACCGCTGAATTCGCACACCGCTTGGCCTGTTGGTACCTGTCCGCTGCTTCCGGAGTCTTATGAGCCAAAAGAACCCGATAGGACTCTTTCTTCAGCTTGACGGAATCCCTCACCGCCGGTGTCCACCAACGGGTTCTCGGATTACCGCCACGACAGGCACCAACTACCTTGCGGCCACAGCTCCAATTGGCCGCCTCGACAGTAGAGGTGCGGACCATGGTCAAAGTTCTTCCGGAGGTGGGAATTGAAACTCTCTCTGACAGGACACTCTGCTAGTCGTTCCCAGCAGACCCTCACAATACGTTTGGGCCTGCCAGGTCTGTTCGGCATCCTCCCCCACCATCGCAGCCAACTCACCACCAGGTGGTGATCAGTAGAAAGCTCCGCCCCTCTCTTCACCCGAGTGTCCAAATCATGAGGCCGCAAATCCGATGACACAACTACAAAGTCGATCATGGAACTGCGGCCTAGGGTGACCTGGTGCCAAGTGCACATATGAACACCCTTATGTTTGAACATGGTGTTTGTTATGGACAATCTGTGAAGAGCACAAATGTCGGCCATTCTTCCCAATCACGCCTCTCTAGGTTTCACTGTCGTTGCCAACATGAGCGTTGAATCCCCCCTGTAGGACAAGGGAATCACCCGGGGGAGCACTTTCCAGTACTCCCTCGAGTGTATCCAAAAAGGGTGGGTACTCTGAACTGCTGTTTGGTGCGTAAGCACAAACAACAGTCAGGAACCGGCCCCCCACCCGAAGGCGGAGGGAAGCTACCCTCTTGTCCACTGGGTTGAACTCCAACGTGCAGGCTCTGAGCCGGGGAGCGACAAGAATTGCTACTCCAGCCCGTCGCCTCTCACTGCGTGCAACGCCAGTGAGAGGCATCAAATTAATAAAAATATAGATGGGAATTTTTTTTAAATTATTTTAAACTTGTATTAATTATTCCCAAAAAGCATAGGCACTGCAATGTTAAACTACAGTAGTTAATAAAAACTAACACTTGAGGAGAGCTGACAAAAAAAACCTGAAGTTCATTTTTTTTAACAGTCACGGTCAGAAGTGCTAAACTTAGTTGATTATTAAATAAGTTGAAGAAGTAATAATTATCTACAGGGTGATTGAACAAAATTAAGTACTTAAGATATTTTTTGTAAAATTATATATTTATTGTAATTTTTTCAAAACATCGGTGTGCTTCTTTAATGATTTTTTTTTTTTTTTTTTTGTGAGTGGTTTTGCAGGTTAGTTAAATGATCAAGTTTACTGCACCAAACCAAATATTTTGGAATCGCTTGAAAGGGGAATAATAAAAGTTATGTCTTCCATCCAACACTTAAAAACACAACAAAGTCTGCGGATTTTACGGTTATGAAACAAACGAACTGGCAGCTCATTTTACCGTAAAATATACAGTTTTTTTAATATACAGAATTACTGTAAATTGAAAAACAGTATCATTGTTATCTATAAACATGTCTATCATATGACATAACTCTATTGTTTATATTGTATTTTTAAAATAACTCGCCAAAGTAACTGCAGCAACACTGCTATTTTTGTGGAAGCAGTTTTACGTTAGTTGAAATAACTTCACAGCGAGAGCATAGATGTCAACAATGTAGCAGAGACGGAAAACATAATGGTAAATGGTAAATGGGTTATACTTGTATAGTGCTTTTCTACCTTCAAGGTACTCAAAGCGCTTTGACATTATTTCCACATTCACTAATTCACACACACATTCACATACTGATGGTGGGAGCTGCCATGCAAGGCACTAACCACGACCCATCAGTAGCAAGGTTGAAATGTCTTGCTCAAGGACACAACGGACGTGACTAGGTTGGTAGAAGCTGGGGTTTGAACCAGGAACCCTCAGATTGCTGGCATGGCCACTCTCCCAACTGCGCCACGCCAGCTAAACCAACAAAACCCGAAAAACAATGGGTGCCAAAAACGGGAATCATTTTATGAATTTACTAAATAATGTGCCAAACCCAAAACTGGTGAAGTTGGCACTTTGTGTAAATGGTAAATACAAACAGAATACAATGATTTGCAAATCATTTTCAACTTATATTCAACTGAATAGACTGCAAAGACAAGATGTTTAATGTCTAATGTAGTGACAAACTGTAGTTACTGACAGTGGTTTTCTGAAGTGTTCCTGAGCCCATGTGGTGATATCCTTTACACACTGATGTCTGTTTTTGATGCAGTACCGCCTGAGGGATCGAAGGTCACGGGCATTGCCGCTTACGTGCAGTGATTTCTCCAGATTTGCTGAACTTTTTGATGATATTACGCACGTTGGATGGTGAAATCCCTAAAATCCTTGCAATAGCTGGTAGAGAAATGTTGTTCTTAAACTGTTGGACAATTTGCTCACGCATTTGTTCACAAAGTGGTGACCTTTGCCCCATCCTTGTTTGTGAATGACTGAGCATTTCATGGAAACTGCTTTTATACCCAATCATGGCACCCACCTCTTCCCAATTAGACTGTTCACCTGTGGGATGTTCCAAGTAAGTGTTTAATGAGCATTGCTTAACTTTCTCAGTCTTTTTGCGACTTGTTCCAGCTTTTTTTTAAACATGTTGCAGGCATCAAATTCCAAATGAGCTAATATTTGCAAAAAATAACAAAGTTTACCAGTTCAAACGTTAAGTATCTTGTCTTTGCAGTCCATTCAATTGAATTAAGGTTGAAATGAGTTTGCAAATCATTGTATTCTGTTTTTATATACGATTTACACAACGTGCCAACTTCACTGGTTTTGGGTTTTGTACATGCATAAGAATCATCTCTGCTAAGTGGTGTAACGACACCACTTTTTTTGATTTTTTTAGTACAATAAAAAGTTAATCAAAACATTAACTACAATGAATTACTTTTTAAAAGTCATTTTCCAAACACTGCATACAACTTAGAGCAGGGTGCCCACACGTTTTCTGCAGGCGAGCTACTGACCAATTGACCAAGTCGAGGTGATCTACTTCATTCATATATATAATTGGGATGTGGGGTTCTGAGCCGAGGATGTCGTTGTGGCTTGTGCAGCCCTTTGAGACACTTGTGATTTAGGGCTATATAAATAAACTTTGATTAATTGATTGATTGATAATTCATATCTATTCATTTATGAAAGATACATTTTTGTTAACAAGGTAAAGGAGTTTAATGATAATACAAGCATGTTTAACACATATAGATTCCTTTCTTTCATGCAGACAAGAATATAAGTTGGTGTATTACCTGATTCTGATGACTTGCATTGATTGGAATCAGACAGTAGTGATGATAACGTCCACATTTTCAAATTGAGGTGAAACAAAGTCCTCCTTTCTGTCCATTACTACATGAAAGTGGTTGGTTTTTGGCATCTTATTTGTCCAGCTTCCATACTCCTTTTTATACACTTTACAAGAAATACATTGGCGGCAAACTTGCGAATTTGTGTACGCCGGTTTTCTGAGACTCTTATTTTGTTAGCGCAGCGCTTTTATTGTGAAGACAGGAACTGTGCAGTCTGTCTTTAGAGTTTTGACAGCAGGTACGGCGCGAGTAAGTCTGTTGAAATAAAAAGTGTTTCTCGCTTTCCTGTCGGTCATTTTTTCTTAATAATGAGCTCGCAGCAGCCAGTGACATCTCACAAGACCCTCGGGTGCCGTGAATATCAATCAAGTGACGAAAGTCAAGTCTTGGTGAAGATTGATGATCGCAAATTTTTAGGTCCATTTTTTTAATGCCTGGCTGGCTATCGACTGACACACCCTCCACCATTGAAGCTTGCCATCGACGTAATGGGCACCCCTGATGTAGATTCATCACTGATGAAGCTGTTCTACAGTGATTTTATTGGGTCTGTCCTTTTGTTTTGTATGGTGGCATGGTTTGGCAACCTGTTCCCTGGGCAACCGCTTGGCCAAGTGTCCCCGCAACCACCGGGGAAGAGTCAGGTGCTGACGGCAAGTTGAACACCGCCGCAATTCGCGAGGCGGTCGCCCATGAAACGGCCACATCAGTGGCCGACGAGAGGGCCGCCTGCCGCCGCCTGCCGCCGCCTGATGGCCGCCTGTAGCTTGAAACACGGCAGAACTTCTCCTCAATTCGGACATCAGCGCCAGAACCCTGTCAAGCCTCTCCGCCATAGAAATCCCCGCGGGGTTCGTATTTGGCTGGAGTATTCTGTCAGGTAATGTTGCTGATGAACCCCAAGATGCAGAGATGGCAGGCTTGATGCAGGAAAACATTAACCTGACTCTCGCCAGATCCTTGTAGTTCGCTGAGCTCCACACAATGATCTGAGACTTCTCAATAGGAGATGTATTTCAGAAGGCGGGGCCTTGTAAAAAAAAATCATTGTATGTGATTTGATAAACCACTTGTCCGTTATTTTGAATGACGTGCTACTTCAACCACTCACATCGAAATCAACCCGTGACGCTGATGAGAACGACGCTGGGAAAACCAAAACAGAACAGCCGACGTATTGGATAACGACAGAGCGAAAAGTTAGAGAACTTTTACTGAAACAACTTAGCAATGTCAGTAGACAATCAATGTCGTTTGTGCAAAGAAAATATGCGAATAAAAGGCTTCATTGGGAACAGTAAAAAATATTTCACAAAGTCACCAACGAAAAAAGTATTGACGAATGTCTTACAGAACTTGGTTTGAAATTGTTGAATGTTCGGGAGAGACCGTGTCAAATATGCTTACGGTGCTATTGCTTGATAGGGAAACTCGAAGACACTCTGTCCACTTTTAAAAGATGGTAAAAAACTGAAGAGGAACCGAGTTCTGAACAGTCATCTCCTTCGGCGACGGCGACATCAGAGAGTGCAAAGGTAGATTCGATAGATTCGACAAAACAGTTACAATAGCAGAATCAATGTCAGCACACGACTCTTCGCTGCGTGCCACCATTGCCGCTTCGGCGCTACATCACATCTATGAGATCCCGCCCGGTGATCCTGATTGGTTCATTATTTTTTGCTATCTCGAAGGAGTTTGCATTGCCCTCGATCCCAGATCCTTGTGTGGAGCTCAGCGAACTACAAGGATCTGGCGAGAGTCAGGTTAGGAAAACCTACAAGATACAAGGAACCAGGAGACGGCAAACAATACTCCAGCCCTAACTGGAGGGTGAGGCAGGTATTAATAGTAGCCTGATTGGCAATTGCCACCCGGTGTGCTAGACTGCCAATCAGGGACAGGTGAGGGAAACAGGCGTTCAGGGAGACGTGCAGGAAAAGGAACCAAAATAAGAGCGCTGACAGGAAATAAAACACAAACATGTTGCCGCTCGGTGACATCATACGCAAAATACGGTGTTAGCTTTCACTGTTATGCTGATGACACTCAACTCTACATGCCCCTAAAGGTGACCAACATGCCGGATTGTAGTCAGCTGGTCTTAATAAAATTAAACAATGGATGTCCGCTAACTTTTTGCAACTCAACGCTAAGAAAACAGAAATGCTGATTATCGGTCCTGCTAGACACCGACATCTATTTAATAATACCACCTTAACATTTGACAACCAAACATTTACACAAGGCGACTCGGTAAAGAATCTGGGTATTATCTTTGACCCAACTCTCTCGTTTGAGTCACACATCAAGAGTGTTACTAAAACGGCCTTCTTTCATCTCCGTAATATCGCAAAAATTCATTCCATTTTGTCCACTAGCGACGCTGAGATCATTATTCATGCGTTCGTTACGTCTCGTCTCGATTACTGTAACGTATTATTTTCGGGTCTCCCTATGTCTATCATTAAAAGATTACAGTTGGTACAAAATGTGGCTGCTAGACTTTTGACAAGAACAAGAAGTTTGATCATATTACGCCTATACTGGCTCACCTGCACTGACTTCCTGTGCACTAAAGATGTGACTTTAAGGTTTTACTACTTACGTATAAAACACTACACGGTCTAGCTCTATCCTATCTTGCTGATTGTATTGTACCATATGTCCCGGCAAGAAATCTGCGTTCAAAGAACTCCGGCTTATTAGTGATTCCCAGAACCCAAAAGAATTCTGCGGGCTATAGAGCGTTTTCTATTGGGGCTCCAGTACTCTGGAATGCCCTCCCGGTAACAGTTAGAGATGCTACCTCAGTAGAAGCATTTAAGTCCCATCTTAAAACTCATTTGTATACTCTAGCCTTTAAATAGACCCCCCTTTTAGACCAGTTGATCTGCCGTTTCTTTTCTGCTCTGCCCCCCTCTCCTTCGTGGAGGGGGGGGGGCGCACAGGTTCGGTGACCACGGACGGAGTGCTGGCTGTCCAAAGTCGGGACCTGGGGTGGACAGTTCGTCTGTGGATTGGTTGGAGACGTCTCTGCGCTGCTGACCTGTTTCCGCTCGGGATGGTCTCCTGCTGGCCCCACTATGGACTGGACTCTTACTATTATATTAGGTCCACTATGGACTGGACTCTCACAATATTATGCTAGATCCACTCGACGTCCATTGCACCGGTCGCCCGGGGGGCGGAGAGGGGGTCCCCACATCTGCGGTCCTCTCCAAGGTTTCTCATTGTCCCATTGGGTTGAGTTTTTTCTTGCCCTGATGAGGGATCTGAGCTGAGGATGTTGTTGTGGCTTGTGCAGCCCTTTGAGACACTCGTGATTTAGGGCTATATAAGTAAACATTGATTGATTGATTGATTGACAAACACAGAGGAAAAACCCCAACACAACCAAACTGTCAGTGACAAGCCTGACAATAACCATACCATGTCACCTGTTTCCTTCTTAGTGTGCTCCCATAGACACCTCGGTCTGCCTGGGCATATGTTTGCAAGTGAGCACAATGTGTTGGTTTACATTTGAGCGTGCCATGTTGTAATCCGTATCTTGCCTGTTCCAATGTGTGCCACAGTAAGGATTTGCAGATGCGTTGCAGCATATGTTCCTGCTGGGAGGTTGTGTACTGTGTGTGTGTTGTATATGAGTGAGAGTATCATTTATGTGCTCTGTCGACAGTAGTGTCCATACCCGGCATCCAACTTGTAACTGTGTCTATTTGTGTTTATGCCTCTCTATGTGCATTCTGGTGTGTTTGTGGGAGCGCTGTCAGGTGCTGGCCCTCGCTGTGCCAGCTGCATCTGGAGCCATCTGTGTCGAGGCTCAGTGGGAGCCGAGCGGATGACTTTAATGTACTTGAACCCCAGACAGACCTTCTCCCAGACAGTCGTCAGTATGAAAGCAAGACAACTGGGCCCAGTCGAGCTGAACCGGCGGCTCTGGGTGGTGAGCAGGAGACAGACGCTTTGGTTACACTATAACCCCCCAGTCAGACTCACAAGAGATCCTCTGGCAGCCAGATACACACAAACACGTGAATCTGTTTCAATTATGCCATAATACTCTTTTACGTCATGACGTTCTCGCCAACATGTGTCTCTCTTTGTGTCATCAAACATTTGTGTACAAACCACACTGTTTGTCTCTGTTGGCAAGATTGCACATAAATTACACAAAATATTTCAAAAAAACTTGAAAGTTTCCCGTTAACAATCATGCACTGAAGCTGCACTTTGATCCAGATCCTGACAAACATATTTGTTCCTTCTTCTCTAGGTTTTGTAGGAATCACACATTTTACCTGCTTGCGTGCACATACAGTATATAAATGTACATATTTTAAATCCCGTCTTTTTTAAGGCAAATTATAACTCTTTAGGAACTAAGTGGGCCATCATAATATTCAAAAAAAAAAAAAAAAAAAAAAGCATAAAAATAATGAAAATGCGAATAATCCAATTGATGTTGTCGCTATAACATTATAAGAACTGAGAGATGATTGACTTGTACACTACTTCTTTTATTTTTTTTTATGTTGTTGGTGTTTGTTGTGCTATAAAATTGTGGAAATTAATACAAATATAGAAACAATTGTTTAATTATTTTAAACTTGTGTTAGTTATTCCCAAAAAGCATAGTCATTGCAATATTTAGGTATTAAACTACAGTAGTTTATTTTTTAACAGTCACGGTCAGAAGTGTTAAACTTAGTTGATTATGAAATAAGTTGAACAAGTAATTATTATCTACTGGGTGATTGAAAAAAATTAAGTATTGAAGATATATTTTGTAAACAATTTTATTTATTGTCATTTTATCGAAATAATTGTGTGCTTCTTCTGTAATGTTTTTTTTTTTTTGTGACCGGTTTTGCAGGTTAGTTAAATAATCAAGTTTACTGCACTAAACTCAATATTTTGCAATCACTTGAAAGGGGAATAATATAAGTTATGTCTTTCATCCAACACTTAAAAACACAATAAAATATGCAGATTGTACGGTTAAAAACAAACAAACTGGCAGCTCATTTTACCGTACAATATACAGTTTTTGTTATATACAGAATTACTGTAAATTTAAAAACAGTACCATTGTTATTTATAAAAATGTCTATCATACGATATAACTCTATTGTTTATATTGTAATTTTAAAGTAACTCGCCAAAGTAACTGCAGCAACACTGCTACTTGTGTGGGAGCAGTTTTGCGTTACTTGAAATAACTTCAAGGAGAGAGCATAGATGTCAACAATGTAGCAGAGACGGAAAGCATAATGGCAGCTAAACCAACAAAACCAGAAAAACAATGGGTACCAAAAATGGGAATGATTTTATGAATTCACTTCATAATGTACCAAACCCTAGAGATGCGCGGATAGGCAAATATTTCATCCGCAACCGCATCAGAAAGTCGTCAACCATCCGCAATCCACCCGATCTAACATTTGATCTGAACTGCATCCGCCCGCCATCCGCCCGGTATATCTAATATAGACGATGCAAGGCATTAGTGAGGCACCTGCCAACTACTCCGGTTTTCCCGTAATTCGTACGGTTTTCATCAACCTGTTACGGGTGCAGTGATAAAAAATACGTTTTTTCTTTCATTTAAAAAAAAAAAGGGTGAAAACTAGGCGAATTGCACCTTGTGCAGACAAGATTTTTCGATCGGACACGGACGAATTAGCGATGTAAAAGACCACTTTGGGACAAAAAAACACAAGTCTAATGCCGTTGCTAGCGATACAAGTGGAAAGCTTTCAACGTTTTTCGTCGCCCAAACAGATTCTTTGGATGTGATAAATGCCGAAGTTTTATTTACGGAGGCAATAATTGAGCATGGACTTCCAATCGCACTGGCTGATCACATGGGACAGTTACATGTTTGTAATGCAACCTTTAAAAATCATTACGCGGTGATCGCGGTCCCAAAAATAAACTTTTCTTGCATGATAATGTCCAGAAAAATTCGCTTTATATTACTATAGAGTCCTTTTAACGAATGAGTTTGATGGTTTATCACAAACCTTAAATGAAAGAAGTCCTTTCTTCTCCTGCACCTGCATGCACTTTGGCCTTGCTTCCTGTGTGGTGCGCAATCCTGTCGGCTGTATTTCACAGCACGACATACTGTTAAAAGTGTTTATACTATTTATGCTTTCAAGTCCAAGTTGAAGAAATCTTGTTAAATGTTGACAGCATAACTACCAAAATACAGAAGTATGTCCTTAATATTTTTGCAGTGCTATTTCTGTTGAAAAGTTAAAATGATTACATTAGAGATGTGATGTGCCACTTTTCAAGTGTCTGATGGCTTAAATTAATTTTCATTAATTTTTCATATTTTGAATTCTTTTGAAAGGCTTACAAAAAAACTACATTTGAATTGTAATTCCATGCTATTGACAGGACTATTAATTTTAATGAAGTTAGCTTACCATGTTTACAGTATGATAATTGTGATAGAAATGTGAATTTCGGGGGGTGGCGGGCAGGTAAGCTGCTTACCTGCTGCGCGTGACGCCGGCCGCGGCGAAGGCGGACGAGGCGGGGTGTCGGTGCGGTGGGCGCGGTAGTGACCCTGGACATGCGTCGGGCCCTTCTCGCGGATCGCCTCAGCTACGGCTCCCGGTGGGGCCCTCTCGGGGGAAGGGGCCTCGGTCCCGGACACCGGCGAGGCGTCCCTTCTCCGCTCCGTAAAAGTGTCCATCTCTTTTCTTTTTTCTTCTTCTGTTGTGGCATATGCAGCAGGTGCCTGCTCGTTTTTCGTATGTGGGTAACAACATTTAACTATGTGTATATATTTCCGAATTGGTTTAACTGCCACCCGCAAAAAAAAAAAAAAAAAAAAAAAAAAAAAAAAAAAAAAATCTAATTGATCCGCCCGACCCGACCCGCACGCGGATAAAATCTTATTTTTTTAAATTTCATCCGCCCGATCCGCGGATAATCCGCGGACTCCGCGGTTGTGCCCGCAAACCGCGCATCTCTACCAAACCCAAAACTGGTGAAGAAGTTATGTCTTCCATCCAACACTTAAAAACACAACAAAATCTGCAGATTTTACGGTTAAAAACAAACAAACGGCAGCTCATTTTATCGTAAAACATACAGTTTGTTTTAATGTACAGAATTACTGTAAATTGAAAAACAGTACAGTTGTTATTTTTAGAATCCACGGTCCTTGTTTTTACAGTGCATTGCTGCAAATGGAATAAAAGAACGTTACAGTAAAATTAAGACAAATGAGCTGACAGTTTTATCGTAAAATCTACTGCTTTTTTAATTTTTTTTTTTTTTTACAGTGCACGAGCGTTCTTTACACGGTTCCTGGGAAGCTCAAAAACATGCTAATGGTAAATGTTTTTCCCTCATGTCAATGTAATGTAAAATGTGTAATTAATATTTAAGTCACACGTCTTTTTAAAAACAGGGATTTACTTTTCAATCCTTAATACTTCAAATAATGTTAACACATTATTTCTTGCTAAATAAATAAATAAACAACGACTTTGGATTGGTGTGGATTTTCTTACCCGGAAAACAATTTATCGTTTCTTCTCCACGACTTTTGTGTGACTACTGAATGAAATAAATGCATTCACCTTAACACAACCTTTAATGTTATATTTTCTATCAAAACACTTATTCTTGGTACATCAAGTATTACACTAAATTTTACAAATGTCATGATGCCTGACAATGCTTATAAATAAGGTTCATCAGGGATGTATTTGCATAGTATTTATGTATTATTATATTATACAGTGACATGCAGTGACATTCAGGCACTGACTTCCTATGTTTGTTTTTTCAAAATTGAAATGATTGTGCTCTTATTAAAGGCCTATAATGCAATTTTCTTATTTAAACGGGGATAGCAGGTCCATTCTATGTGTCATACTTGATCATTTCACGATATTGCCATATTTTTGCTGAAAGGATTTAGTAGAGAACATCGACGATAAAGTTTGCAACTTTTGGTCGCTGATAAAAAAGCCTTGCCTGTACCGGAAGTAGCAGACGATATGCGCGTGACGTCACAGGTTGAGGAGCTCCTCACATCTGCACATTGTTTACAATCATGGCCACCAGCAGCGAGAGCGATTCGGACCAAGAAAGTGATGATTTCCCCATTAATTTGAGCGAGGATGAAAGATTTGTGGATGAGGAAAGGGAGAGTGAAGGACTAGAGGGCAGTGGGAGCGATTCAGATAGGGAAGATGCTGTGAGAGGCGGGTGGGACCTGATATTCAGCTGGGAATGACTAAAACAGTAAATAAACACAAGACATATATATACTCTATTAGCCACAACACAACCAGGCTTATATTTAACATGCCACAAATTAATCCCGCATAACAAACACCTCCCCCCTCCTGTCCATATAACCCGCCAATACAACTCAAACACCTGCACAACACACTCAATCCCACAGCCCAAAGTACCGTTCACCTCCCCAAAGTTCATACAGCACATATATTTCCCCAAAGTCCCCAAAGTTACGTACGTGACATGCACATAGTGGCACGCACGTACGGGCAAGCGATCAAATGTTTGGAAGCCGCAGCTGCATGCGAACTCACGGTACCGCGTCTGCGCATCCAACTCAAAGTCCTCCTGGTAAGAGTCTCTGTTGTCCCAGTTCTCCACAGGCCAATGGTAAAGCTTGACTGTCATCTTTCGGGAATGTAAACAATGAAACACAGGCTGTGTTTGTGTTGCTGCAGCCGCCCGCAATACACCGCTTCCCACCTACAGCTTTCTTCTTTGCTGTCTCCATTGTTCATTGAACAAATTGCAAAAGATTCACCAACACAGATGTCCAGAATACTGTGGAATTTTGCGATGAAAACAGACGACTTAATAGCTGGCCACCATGCTGTCCCAAAATGTCCTCTACAATCCGTAACGTCACGTGCCGGCGTCATCATACCGAGACGTTTTCAGCAGGATATTTCGCGCAAAATTTAAAATTGCACTTTAGTAACCTAACCCGGCCGTATTGGCATGTGTTGCAATGTTAAGATTTCATCATTGATATATAAACTATCAGACTGCGTGGTCGGTAGTAGTGGGTTTCAGTAGGCCTTTAAAGTTAATACTGGTTAATCATTGCAAAAATAACTTACTATATACTTCTTATTCCAAATTTTCTTGCCTCTCTGTAGAAGGGTGGCAGCGACAAGCACGTGCTAGCTCGCGTACGCCTCCCAAATGGTGAGTTTGTTGTTCGATTAGCAACAATGATGATGTCACACTTACATAATAGACATTATACAGTGTGTAGAAAGGCCTGGTGTATAATAAATATTGCTGCACACATATCTGCGACATGCTCACAGGGTATGGACTTGATTATTTTTTATCAAATAAATTACTCATATTCATAAAAAGATTATGACTGATGTGTGATTATTATTCATAGTATACAGTATACTGTTATGGGGCCAAGTAAGCAATCAACCCTGCAAATAAACGTTTAGTTGTTATTTTTATTAGTTCAGACAAAGTGAGTACAGATACAGAAATTTTGTTCCATACTAGGCCCAACAATGCCATATGGCAACATTTGCCTAAAAACTTACAAAAACACAAACATTTTTAAAACCCTTTCATTTCTGTATCAGAGGTCTCCTACAAGAATATCTGAAAGGTAAAAAAAGAAAAATGCTAATGTTTTTCTATATCTGGGCTTTACAGGGTTAACATCGTCATTTTAAGTTTCTGCCCAGAGTTTGATCAGTAAAATTTGAGAAAATTCAGCCATTTTTGCTTATGTTTTAAAAACGAATTGAATCATACAAAAATACATTACATATAGTCCAAGAGACACAAATTTGTTATGTATTTTTTTTTTTTTTTTTTTTTAACATTCAAATGCAAATGCATAGAAAACTATAATGTCTGGCTTCCACAACAGCAACATGTAGCACAGTTTATCACCACAACAAAGCAGAGTCCCAGTAATGATCTTGCAGAAACAATATGATTAGTGAAGCACAAAATCAATTAAGGCTGCAGCAGAATCAATAGGTGTCTCTCAGCATATATGTCCTGCAGTTAATTAATAAACAATAAAGACATTAAGCAACGAAGCATCAGACTGTGGCGGCGACTGTCATCAGTCATGACGTGAGTACTGATGGCATCAGCAGGAAAGCAAGGGGAAAACACTGACAGATATAAATGAGAGCGTGGTGAAATACTGAATACACCCACAGGCTAAGATGCTGCGACAATGTACACACACATCCAAGAGCGTGAGCGTGCATAAACTTTTAAAAGGCTCTCACATTTCAAATGCTAAGAAAAACACAGACACACATGACAGCATCTTCTGTTTGGGTCTATAACAGAAAACACCTGTGCTAATAATAATAATAATAATAATAATAATAAGTTTAGCCCTGCGATGAGATGGCGACTTGTCCAGGGTGTACCCCGCCTTCCGCCCCAATGCAGCTGAGATAGACTCCAGCGCCCCCCCACGCCCCCAAAAAGGGACAAACAGTAGAAAATGGATGGATGGATAATAAGTTTAATCTTAGTTTGCATTCAGATATTTGCAGACAGAAAAGCTGGATCATGCACTGACAATAAGATGAATAACAGAGCTTCATTTTCTCTTTTATCTGTAACCAAATCAAAACTTTACACCTCCTTGTTTTGTCCTTTTTTTATTTGAATAAATACTCACTTACAGAGCTCCTTAAAGGTTATTGTCATGTAGTTTTGTGATATCAATATTACAATAATCACTAATTTCTGTGTTGTAAGCTGTAAGGTTTCACTTCATTATTGTTGTCAGCGGAATGGTCTAGTTGTTTTATTTTCCCTCAGATTCCATTCAAAATGATAAGAATTCTGTTGTTTACCATTTATATTACCACCATAAAGTGTGTGTTTTTATGTAATCAATAAAGTTTGAGAAAATGCCCGTTAATAAAAAGTTAAAATCTGTGACGCTTGGGCCACATGGTAGCGGTAGTTGTCATCATAAAAGGTATTTAATAAACAAAACACAAAAGCTCCCGTGCAGCTGGTGTTACACACAAAATACAACTCTAGTGCAGCTGGGAGTGCACAAAAAGCAAAGGTAAAACGAATGTGAAAACCTACAAACAAATTCACAATGAACCAGCACCGACAAAAACCGTGAAGCTCTAAATCATGACCAGCGGCAGGTGAGAGTCCTGATCACCAAGCAGAAGCACGTCAGCACCGGCAGTAGTAAAATCCACTGTTCACCTGGCGGGTTTTTCCTTTGTGATAAAGAGGGAATAAACGGGGAGGTCCCTCTTTAGCTGCCGCCTTGTTTTATCAGATATTACTGACTTTGCACATGTCAGTTTTCACTTTTTTATATAGAAATTGTGATGATTATTTATTGAGCCTTTTGGCTTTGTGTGCCATCCATTTGCCTTTTTAAAACATTACATGGATTCAATTCTTTAAGATGTCAATAAACTTCTCAATCACTCAATCAAAAATATAGAAATCAGCAGAGGTGGGACCAAGTCATTGTTTTGCAAGTCACAAGTACGTCTCAAGTCTTTGCCCTCAAGTCCGAGTCAAGTCCCGAGTCAAGACAGGCAAGCCCCGAGTCAAGTCCAAAGTCAAGACTGGAAAGTCTCAAGTCAAGTCCTAAGTCCTGCATTTTGAGTTTCGAGTCCTTTCAAGTCCTTTTAACCACAGACTAATATAATAACACAGATTGTGTATGCTTTTCAAACGCTGTATTTATTTATTAAAACAAGTGCATTTTAAATTGCAGGAAAGAAAATTGTGCTGACATTGCACTTTATAATAGCACTATTAACCAGTCATTTTAAACATCAACTCATTCCTTTACAGAACAAACACATTGAAAAATAAAGTGCAAATGTACTTATTTGTACAAAAGTGTTAACATTGAAAAAACATGACATATACGTGAACATAACAAAAAAGTTGTACTTTTTATATGTCAGGGCCCTATGCTGCATTGCATTTGCAAAAGACCAAATTAGCCAAGAGTCTGTCAGTCATTTGTGCACGATGGGGGCGTAGTATGATGCCACCATGGCTGGAAACTCGCTCCACTGGAGCACTGGAGGCAGGCACTGCCAAGACTCTCATGGCCACTCGGAACAGTGAAGGAAGAGTCTTCATGTTCAATGCCCAGAACAAAAGGGGGGAGAGAGTTGTTTTGGGTTGGTGCACTACTTGTAAGTGTATCTTGTGTTTTTTTATGTTGATTTAATTAAAAAAAGAAAAGAAAAAAAAAAAAAATTCTTGTGCGGCCCGATACCAATCGATCCACGGACCAGTACCGGGCCGCGGCCCGGTGGTTGGGGACCCCTGAGGTAAACAACCAACAGTATGTCAGAAAGCTAGCTAAAACGGTACACATATTCATAATATAGTATACATTTTAACTGACCTTTATTTTACTATTTTTGTCTTTTTTTAGGTGGCTAAAATACGCGGTGCTGCTGACCGCCGTCTAACGTTACGTGTGATATATTGACTAACGTAACCCTGCTTAAAAAAAATCACTGAACAAAAAGTATGAATAAGGTAGTGAACTGCAACAGATTCCTGTGTTTGCAATAACGTTATAACGTTAGCAGTGAGTTTACAGCCTCACTGATTTAACTACACAGCAAATAAAAGTCACGTTACTTAGCCAATAAACGTTATCTTTCATTCAAAACTTACCGTTCTTTGTGCAACTTCAAATGCCGGACGAAGTTGGAAGTTGTTGCCTCTCCATCAGTAATTTTCGAACCGCATGTGTTGCATACTGCAAACCGTTTTGTGTTGACCACCTCGTAATTTGTATACCCAAACAAAATTATTTTAGGTATCATTTTTTGTTCACTGGCGTGTGGTTTGGACATGTCTTCTTCGTTGGTTGTCCTGCAATTTGATTGGATGAATGCTGTGTGATGAAAACAAAGTAGATCTAATTTGATTGGCTGTTGTACTGAGAGCACACCAGCTGACACACGCAACGCTGATAGACAAGTACACAATGAAAAATACGGAGCGCTCCCGAATAACTTTTTCATCTTTGGGTTTTGGGGAAAGTAGCAAGTCATGTCAAGTCATGTCAATTCAAAAGGCTCAAGTCCAAGTGAAGTCACAAGTCATTGATGTTAAAGTCTAAGTCGAGTTGCAAGTCTTTTTACATTTTGTCAAGTCGAGTCTAAAGTCATCAAATTCATGACTCGAGTCTGACTCGAGTCCAAGTCATGTGACTCGAGTCCACACCTCTGCAATCTTGTACATTTCTGTAACATCACTCGTTTAACAGTACATTCAGTTTGTATTGGCTAAATCTTGTCAGTGATTCTATATGATGCTTTGCCCAGTCAGACATGCTGAACTCTGTGACACAACTTTTACCAGACTGACAGCTGACCCTGTTTAAAACACGACTCCAAACCGGGGAAGTATTTGTATCAGGTTTACAGCAACTGTTACACACTGGGTTACCGGTTAATTCAATAAACCACAACGGCAGCGATGACTGCAATGGCATGGATGTTCTCATTCATCCTGGTCATTGTATTCTCAGGGCTTTCAATGGATCGCAACTGGACTGTTCAGTTTGACTTAGAAGACGTATCGCCTCTCCTTAGTTCATTGACTTAAATTGGTCAGATTTAGTCTAAATGCTGGTGCCAAATGAGGGTATGAGGCAAATATGATTTTGCCCTATACAGCGGAAACTCGATTTACGAATGCCTCCATTGGCGACCTTGTCAGTCGAGGAACGTTTAGACTGAGCCAAATATGCCTTTGTGTGCGAACCATGTCTCGGGGTACAAAAATTTAATTCATTAATTTTGTGTGCCGCTGGAAGCCCTATGGGGGTTGCCATTTTGAAGACGTCACTTCCTGTACACGCGGCCCGGCTGTTTTGAAGAGGCAGGGCCCACTACGTCACATCCTGTTTACAAATTTGTGAGGCGTACGCGGTGGTGCCACTGGTGCACGGATTGACTCGCAAATATATAAGAAACAAGTCTATTATACAAAAGGACGTTTAGATGGTTGCTGACTTTGTCAAAAGGGTTAAATATATTTGCAAGGACAGAGAGAAAACGCTTAGCATCAAGATCAGGTCAAAAAGCTGTTGCCTCACAATAAGAAGGTCCTGGGTTCTATCCCTGGGCTCGGAGCTTTTCTGTGTGGAGTTTGCATGTTCTCTCCATGACTGCAAGGGTCCCCCCCGGGTACTCAGGATTCCTCCCACCTCCAAAGACATGCACCTGGGGGTAGGCTGATTGGCAACACTAAATTGGCCCTAGTGTGTGAATATGAGTGTGAATGTTGTCTATCTGTGTTGGCCCTGCGATGAAGTGGTGACTTGTCCAGGGTGTACCCTACGTTCCACCCAGATGCAGCTGGGACGGGTTCCAGCCACTTCCGCGGCCCCGAAAGGGACAGGCGGTAGAACATGGATGGATGGAAGATGCCTCAAGGGATTTACATTACAGCGGAGGAGAAGGCACTACCGGGACATAAGCCAATGAAGAATCACCTCACACTGCTAGTTTGTGCTTGCGGTGACTAAGGTGAAGCTGTGCTCTGACATCACATGGACAAATATAAGACCTTCTGAAAGAAAGTTCTGTGTTCAGATGAAACAAAAATTGAGCTGTTTGGCCACAATACCCAGCAATATGTTTGGAGGAGAAAAGGTGAGGCATTTAATCCCAGGAACACCATCCTACCGTCAAGCATGGTAGTGGTAGTATTATGCTCTGGGCCTGTTTTGCTGCCAATGGAACTGGTGCTTTAAATGAGACAATGAAAAAGGAGGATTACCTTCAAATTCTTCAGGACAACCTAAAATCATCAGGTCTTGAGCGCAGTTGGGTGTTCCAACAGGACAATGACCCCAAACACACGTCAAAAGTGGTAAATTAATGGCTAAATCAGGCTAGAATTAAGGTTTTACAATGGCCTTCTCAAAGTCCTGACTTAAACGTGTGGACAATGCTGAAGAAACAAGTCCATGTCAGAAAACCAACACATTTAGCTGAACTGCACCGATTTCGTCAAGAGTAGTGGTCAAAAATTCAACCGGAAGCTTGCCTGAAGCTTGTGGATGGCTACCAAAAGTGCCTTATTGCAGTGAAACTTGCCAAGAGACATGTAACCAAATATTAACATTGCTGTATGTATACTTTTGACCCAGCAGATATGGTCACATTTTCAGTAGACCCATAATAAATTCATAAAAGAACTAAACTTCATGAATGTTTTTTGTGACCAACAAGTATGTGCTCCAATCACTCTATCACAAAAAAATAAGAGTTGTAGAAAAGATTGTAAACTCAAGACAGCCATGACATTATGTTCTTTACAAGTGTAAACTTTTGAACTGTATATATATATATATATATATATATATATATATATATATATATATATATATATATATATATGTGTATATATATATATATATGTGTGTGTGTGTATGTATATATATGTGTGTATTAGAGATGCGCGGATAGGCAATTATTTCATCCGCAACCGCGTCAGAAAGTCGTCAACCATCCGCCATCCACCCGATGTAACGTTTGAGCAGAACTGCACCCGCCCACCATCCGCCCGTTGTTATATATCTAATATTAATAAAAAAATAAAAAAAAAGGGTGAAAACTACGCGAATTGCACCTTGTGCAGACAAGATTTTTCGATCGGACACGGAGGAATTAGCGATGTAAAAGACCACGTTGGGACAAAAAAACACAAGTCTAATGCCGTTGCTAGCGATACAAGTGGAAAACTTTCAACGTTTTTCGTCGCCCAAACAGATTCTTTGGATGTGATAAATGCCGAAGTTTTATTTACGGAGGCAATAATTGAGCATGGACTTCCAATCGCACTGGCTGATCACATGGGACAGTTAATAATGTAATGCAACCTTTAAAAATCATTACGCGGTGATCGCGATCCCAAAAATAAACTTTTCTTGCATGATAATGTCCAGAAAAATTCGCTTTATATTACTATAGAGTCCTTTTAACGAATGAGTTTGATGGTTTATCACAAACCTTAAATGAAAGAAGTCCTTTGTTCTCCTGCACCATGCATGCAAATCCTGTCGGCTGTATTTCACAGCACGACATACTGTAAAAAGTGTTTATACTATTTATACTTTCAATTAACAAATTGAAGTCTTGTGAAAGGTTGACAGGATAACTGGCATTAACTGTCAAAATAATTTCAAACTATTGAAGTTAGCTTACAGAATAAACATGTCAATCAACCCATATGATTTTTGCTGTAATATTTTTGTTTTGAAAAGTCACTGTGACTGATAGAAAAGTGATGGTTTTAGCAACATTTTAACCTGTCTGAATGCTAATAGTCATTTTGCGTCGGGGGGCGAAGCCCTGAACCCTCCACCAGGACTTTGTCCTGGACCTACCGGGGCCTGCGGCCCTTGGACCCTGGCTACTAGGTTTTTCTGATTTAAAAGTTGGCAGGTATGGTGAGGTTATAAAGCTTTTGCCTGTTAAAGAAAGGAGACTGATCCAATGCACAGACATTCGCGTGCCACGCTGTCACGACCCAGACGCACACCAGTGCGCAATCATATGGGAGCCGCGCTGAGCGCACCTCCAAGCGCGTCTCGCTGCCGGCGACGGCCAGATATGGGCCCACGCTCCAGCGCCATCCATTTTCAGGGCTAGTTGATTCAGCAGGTGGGTTGTTACACACTCCTTAGCGGGTTCCAACTTCCATGGCCACCGTCCTGCTCTCTATATCAACCAGGGTGAGCCCCACCCCTTTCATGAGCGCACTACGCGCGGAGTGACCCCTGTTACGCGCCCCCCGGCAACAGGGGTGGCAAGCAGGTAAGCTGCGCGGGCGGAGCGCGCGGAGTGACCCATGTTACGAGCCCCCGGCCACGGGGGTGGCGGGCAGGTAAGCTGCTTACCTGCTGCGCGTGACGCCGGCCGCGGCGAAAGCGGACGAGGCGGGGTGTCGGTGCGGTGGGCGCGGTAGTGACCCTGGACGTGCGTCGGGCCCTTCTCGCGGATCGCCTCAGCTACGGCTCCCGGTGGGGCCCTCTCGGGGGAAGGGGCCTCGGTCCCGGACCCCGGCGACGCGTCCCTTCTCCGCTCCGTAAAAGTGTCCATCTCTTTTCTTTTCTTTTTCTTCTGTTGTGGCATATGCAGCAGGTGCCTGCTCGTTTTTCGTATGTGGGTAACAACATTTAACTATGTATATATATTTCCGAATTGGTTTAACTGCCACCCACAAAAAAAAAAAAAAAAAAAAAAAATAATCCGCCCGACCCGACCTGCGAGCGGATAAAATCTTAGTTTTTTTAATTTCATCCGCCCGATCCGCGGATAATCCGCGGACTCCGCGGTTGTGTCCGCAAACCGCGCATCTCTAGTGTGTATGTATACATATATATACATACACACACATATATATATATATATATATATATATATATATATATATATATATATATATATATATATATATATATATATATATATATATATATGTATATGTGCTGCAATATATGTGTATTTATATGGAGTATTTATACACATTATAGTGTTTATAGAGTGTGCATTTATTAATAAAGTAGGGACTTCTGTCAAGGCTATGACCAATTATTCATGGGGAACTGCTTCACTCTACAAACTTTTCAGTTTGCGAACCATGTAAAGAACCAAATATGTTAGTAAATTGAAGTTCCACTGTCTCTGTAAGTTCCAAAAAAAATCTTGCCTTTCGTTGTGATGGTATACTATCATATTTATTCTGTCCGCGGCATACGCTCCCTGACATCATTCAAATTCCTTCTCACCTCAATCATGTGATACAGCGCCGGCCGTCCGTCTTCTAGTCTCAGTAGTGGGGAAACAATGAGATTTTTATCTGTAACACTATTACCAGCCGTAATAGGGTTAGCGCTGCCTGGGTGTACGTGGCTAAGGCAGTGGAGAACTTTATTAAGTTTATGACCTTTTGCTTTTCTACTCTGCGAGCGATACACAAGGGCCTTCACGCCCCTGAGAGAGGAAGGTATCAGCTCGGTAAGGACAATTTCCCACTGACCAAAGTTCCACTTCGGCTGTAAACAAAATGTTATCTTTCAAGAGGCACAGAACCTTTGCTATTTATTTCTTTTACATGTTGACTGAAGTGGTTGTTGGTACGGCACTGCGCAGCTGATTACAGGGAGAGTCTTAATCAGGTGGCGCAGTCTGCTCGGGGCCCCTGGGGCCTGCCGTGTGCTACATCCTGTCAGACTGCACAGAGAAACAATCAATCATCAGGAGAGCTCTGAGACAGAGGAGGGGGAGAGGATAGGAGAGATGAAGAGAAAGGTGGTTAAAAAGGTGGGCAAAAGAGCGCAAGCTGAGGAGGAGAGGGAGGAAATGGGGATTTAAGGTAGGAAGATGAGGAGAGACAGACGGGCGACCTTGCACGGAAAGTAACTTGGAGTTATACAGCTGCGAGAAACTAGAAAGACTATTAAAAATTCAGTGAGTTGTGCTAGACAATAAGCCAGAGCTCATAATAAGCGACCACAAACCTTTTCCTTGCTAACCTTCACCTCCATGTTTGTTTTATCATCTTGGAAAAGGCGTCTCTTGTAAAAGAAATCACATTCAGCGGTATATAGGTTCAAACGACCTCACGGATAAACACAGGAGGAAAAATAATTGAGAGTTGGGGCGCGCGTAGGGATTGAGGTGGGCCGACGTTTTACACTGTCTGGGCTCTGTCTCAGGCCCGTGTAATGATGCGGGTCTTTAGAGAACGTCTTAAATGAAAGGCCAGAACAATCCTCTGTGACAGGTGGGATCCTTTATTCCAACAGAGGGAAGGCAGCACAGGGCCAACACACACAAGAGCACATTTAGTCGCATTGAAAAAGGCCGTGCAGTCATAAACTACAGTGCATTTCCACAAAGACAATTCCCTGCTCTGTCCATGTGTAGAAGAGGAGTTGACTTGGACAAAGAGCAGATCCTATAAAGGTGATTTATAGAATTTAAAAAGATGTTCTTTTTTGGCACACCATGAGGGATATTAAGTGCTCTGAGGGAGGGACCGCATACAGAACCCCCACAAAACCTTTTAATCTTGACTCTGGAAAAATAGATCTTCTCCAACTCTCGATGAAAATGGGGGATGTTTATGTTCAGAGAATATCTAAACGATATGAAAGGAAACAGCGGTCTGCTTTAGCACTGGAAGGGCTAAAAAAGTGGACAATTGTTGCACTGTTACAAGTGACGTTGGCTTTTAGTAAGTAAGTAAGAAGATTTATGGCAACTTTCAACGAGAAAAAAGTGCAGAAACTCATTAAAAACCCTTAGTAATAAGTTCAGTTAACTTCTGAAAGTACGTCAAGGTGAGCCTTGCAACCAACACGCATGCGCCAGCAATGTGACACCAGCAATGTCATACATAGTGTTGAACTTTGAAAATGTTCTCTTAATTACTCTTAAGTAATGTTTTCCAGTGAACATGACATGATACAGGAACTTGAGTGAACACAATGCGACTAATATCATTTATATAGTCCATAGGGGCGGGTATGGCCCAGTGGGTTGTCTTGTAACCGGAGGGTTACCAGTTCGATGCTGGCCTGGAGAGCTCATGTCAAGTGCTTTGGGTATTGTCTCAGGTATAGTAAATACATATAAATATATATATATATATATGTGTGTATATGTATATATATATATATATATATATATATATATACATATTAGAGATGCGCGGTTTGCGGACACAACCGCGGAGTCCGCGGATTATCCGCGGATCGGGCGGATGAAATTTAAAAAAATAAGATTTTATCCGCTCGCGGGTCGGGTCGGGCGGATTAATTAGATTTTTTTTTTTATTTTTTTATTTTTTTTTTGTGGGTGGCAGTTAAACCAATTCGGAAATATATATACATAGTTAAATGTTGTTACCCACATACGAAAAACGAGCAGGCACCTGCTGCATATGCCACAACAGAAGAAAAAAAAAGAAAAGAGATGGACACTTTTACGGAGCGGAGAAGGGACGCCTCGCCGGGGTCCGGGACCGAGGCCCCTTCCCCCGAGAGGGCCCCACCGGGAGCCGTAGCTGAGGCGATCCGCGAGAAGGGCCCGACGCACGTCCAGGGTCACTACCGCGCCCACCGCACCGACACCCCGCCTCGTCCGCTTTCGCCGCGGCCGGCGTCACGCGCAGCAGGTAAGCAGCTTACCTGCCCGCCACCCCCGTGGCCGGGGGCTCGTAACATGGGTCACTCCGCGCGCTCCGCCCGCGCAGCTTACCTGCTTGCCACCCCTGTTGCCGGGGGCGCGTAACAGGGGTCACTCCGCGCGCAGTGCGCTCACGAAAGGGGTGGGGCTCACCCTGGTTGATATAGAGAGCAGGACGGTGGCCATGGAATTTCATTTAAGGTTTGTGATAAACCATCAAACTCATTCGTTAAAAGGACTCTATAGTAATATAAAGCAAATTTTTCTGGACATTATCATGCAAGAAAAGTTTATTTTTGGGATCGCGATCACCGCGTAATGATTTTTAAAGGTTGCATTACATTATTAACTGTCCCATGTGATCAGCCAGTGCGATTGGAAGTCCATGCTCAATTATTGCCTCTGTAAATAAAACTTCGGCATTTATCACATCCAAAGAATCTGTTTGGGCGACGAAAAACGTTGAAAGTTTTCTACTTGTATCGCTAGCAACGGCATTAGACTTGTGTTTTTTTGTCCCAACGTGGTCTTTTACATCGCTAATTCCTCCGTGTCCGATCGAAAAATCTTGTCTGCACAAGGTGCAATTCGCGTAGTTTTCACCCTTTTAAAAAAAAAAATTAATATTAGATATATAACAACGGGCGGATGGCGGGCGGGTGCAGTTCTGATCAAACGTTACATCGGGTGGATGGCGGATGGTTGACGACTTTCTGACGCGGTTGCGGATGAAATAAATTGCCTATCCGCGCATCTCTAATACATATATATATATATATATAAATATATATATATATATATATATATATATATATATATATATATATATATATATATATATACAGTATATATATATATATATATATATATATATATATATACAGTATATATACAATAACTTGATTTACAGTTGTAGGAACTTGATAAAATAAATTCAAGCAACTTTATATGTTATATTATAATATAATATTTTAAATTCCGTCTTAACAGATACAGGAAGTTGACTGAATGTTGCATCAACTCATGTTTTGTAGTGCATTATACCTGACACTACAAGTTGACTAAACTCAAAATAACTCAGTCAAAGCAACAAAAAAACGGTTGTCCCAAACTTACTCAGTCAACCCATCTTGTTGCTTTGACTAAGTTAAGCTCAGTTAACATTTTTTTTTTTTTTTTTAGTGTGGTCTCACCTCGTGGCCCATACCCCAGGAGAAGACATTCCCGCTATCTGGAAAAAAGAAGAAGAGAGGAAAACAAACAGTCAATGTTTAGGTGCAAAAACAATTTAAGAGAAGTGTCAAGAACAAGCTTCAGGCTAAAATGGAAAAGAAAAAAAGAAAAAGCAAATGAGGGAAGGGAAATCTACAGCTGACAAAAGGGGCTCAAGCATCATACATCAAGCACTTGTTACCTCTACCGGTGCTTGTGATTGCACATGACTGCAAACAAGTCAGTGATAAAAATCTCAAGAAAGATGAGAGCGATCAGGCCGACTTTAAAGATCATCAATCACCGCCCCGTAAGCTCCGATATTATTAGTTCAAGTAAAGCTGCACTCTTCCATTTTATGGACATCATAAAGGACTTTGGGGTGGGTGGGAGGGGAGCAGGAGAGGAGGAGATCCCCCAGTGTTTTAACTAGACCTGGGATGGATGTGTTTGGAAAAGCAGACCGGATGGATGGACAGCACTAATGTAGTAACCCTAACGGAAAACACCTCCGCAGGGGAAGGAATGTGTGACGGGAGTGTGAGGTCTCGCGTATAAGATGTAAGTAGAAGGGGAGAGAGAAAAGACTCCTATTCTCTTTGCGCGGTGTAATATTTCAATGCATGCTGAGCATGCATTGGCTACTTGTCAAAAAAAAGGTACTTTCAGACTGTACTCTAATTTAAAAAGAAAAAAATATATATTTTTTTCACTAAAATAGTGAAGCATTACAATTAGTTAGTTAGTAAATTGTATATGTACTGCATGTAGGCCTGGGTTGATAATAAACACATATATATGGGTATTATCTTCGACCCAACTCTCTCGTTTGAATCACACATTAAGAGTGTTACTAAAACGGCCTTCTTTCATCTCCGTAATATCGCTAAAATTCGTTCTATTTTATCCACTAGCGACGCTGAGATCATTATTCATGCGTTCGTTACGTCTCGTCTCGACTACTGTAACGTATTATTTTCGGGTCTCCCTATGTCTAGCATTAAAAAATTACAGTTGGTACAAAATGCGGCTGCTAGACTTTTGACAAGAACAAGAAAGTTTGATCATATTACGCCTATACTGGCTCACCTGCACTGGCTTCCTGTGCACTTAAGAAGTGACTTTAAGGTTTTACTACTTACGTATAAAATACTACACGGTCTAGCTCCGTCCTATCTTGTCGATTGCATTGTACCATATGTCCCGGCAAGAAATCTGCGTTCAAAGAACTCCGGCTTATTAGTGATTCCCAGAGCCCAAAAAAAGTCTGCGGGCTATAGAGCGTTTTCTATTCGGGCTCCAGTACTATGGAATGCCCTCCCGGTAACAATTAGAGATGCTACCTCAGTAGAAGCATTTAAGTCCCATCTTAAAACTCATTTGTATACTCTAGCCTTTAAATAGCCCCCCTGTTAGACCAGTTGATCTGCCGTTTCTTTTCTTTTCTCCTCTGCTCCCCTTTTCCTTGAGGGGGGGGGGGCACAGGTCCGGTGGCCATGGATGAAGTGCTGGCTGTCCAGAGTCGGGACCCGGGGTGGACCGCTCGCCTGTGCATCGGCTGGGAACATCTCTACGCTGCTGACCCGTCTCTGCTCGGGATGGTGTCCTGCTGGCCCCACTATGGACTGGACTCTTACTATTATGTTGGATCCACTATGGACTGGACTCTCACAATATTATGTCAGACCCACTCGACATCCATTGCTTTCGGTCTCCCCTAGAGGGGGGGGGTTACCCACATATGCGGTCCTCTCCAAGGTTTCGCATAGTCATTCACATCGACGTCCCACTGGGGTGAGTTTTTCCTTGCCCGTATGTGGGCTTTGTACCGAGGATGTCGTTGTGGCTTGTGCAGCCCTTTGAGACACTTGTGATTTAGGGCTATATAAATAAACATTGATTGATTGAAGATTGAAATACATCAATTAAACAAATGATAAATTGTGCCAGCATCCAAAAATTGCCACGTCAATTTGTGTTTGTTTTCTTTGTTTTCCAATCAGAGTGCAAGAGGGTTCATTCTGTGCACGCCTCTCAGGTGTGTCCATCCATCCATCCATCTTCTTCCGCTTATCCGAGGTTGGGTCGCAGGGGCAGCAGCCAGCAGGGAAGCGCAGACTTCCCTCTCCCCAGCCACTTCGTCCAGCTCCTCCCAGGGGATCCCGAGGCGTTCCCAGGCAAGCCGGGAGACATAGTCTTCCCAACGTGTCCTGGGTCTTCCCCGAGGTCTCCTACCAGTCGGACGTGCCCTAAACGGGGGGCGGTATGGCGTAGTGGGTAGAGCGGCCGTGCCAGAAACCTGAGGGCTGCAAGTTCGCTCCCTGCCTCTTGACATCAACATCGCTGCTGTTGTGTCCTTGGGCAGAACACTTCACCCTTGCCCCCGGTGCCGATCACACTGGTGAATGAATGATGAATGAATGATAGGTGGTGGTCGGAGGGGCCGTAGGCGCAAACTGGCAGCCTCGCTTCCGTCAGTCTACCCCAGGGCAGCTGTGGCTACAAATGTAACTTACCACCACCAGGTGTGAATGAATGATGGGTTCCCACTTCTCTGTGAGCGCTTTGAGTATCTAACAATAGAAAAGCCCAATATAAAATCTAATCCATTATTATTATTATTATTTAAACACCTCCCTAGGGAGGCGTTCGGGTGGCATCCTGACCAGATGCCCGAACCACCTCATCTGGCTCCTCTCGATGTGGAGGAGCAGCGGCTTTACTTTGAGCTCCTACCGGATGACAGAGCTTCTGACCCTATCTCGAAGGGGGAGCCTCGCCACCCGGCGGAAGAAACTCATTTCGACCCGCTTGTACCCGTGATCTTGTCCTTTCGTTCATAACCCTAAGCTCATGACCATAGGTGAGATTGGGAACGTAGATCGACCGGTAAATTGAGAGCTTTGCCTTCCGGCTCAGCTCCTTCTTCAACAGAATGGATCGATACAGCGTCCGCATTACCGAAGACGGCACACCGATCCGCCTGTCGATCTCACGATCCACTCGTCCCTCACTCGTGAACAAGACTCCAAGGTACTTGAACTCCTCCACTTGGGGCAGTGTCTCCTCCCCAACCCGGAGATGGCACTCCACCCTTTTTCGGGCGAGAACCATGGACTCGGACTTGGAGGTGCTGATTGTTATCCCAGTCGCGTCACACTCGGCTGTGAACCGATCCGGTGAGAGCTGAAGATCCTGGCCAGATGAAGCCATCAAGACCACATTTTCTGCAAAAAGCAGAGACCTAATCCTGCAGCCACTCGGGCGTGTATGTTCAATAGCAAAATTAAATGGAGTAAATCCTCTTGTCAGTCATCTACAATCTTTGTCATACACACACACACACACACACACACACACACACACACACACACACGCACAAACGCACACACGCACACGCACACACGCACACACGCACACACGCACACACACACACACACACACACACACACACGATGCACGGATAGAGCATAGCTTGTATCTCGTGAGAAGCCCCGCAAGGTAACAGCAATTTGGAAGGAAATAGATAATTGCAAAGCCAAATATGTGGGAATATTTCGGCTTCAAACCGAATGAAAAAGATGAGTCCATCAACCTAAAATTTGACTAATACAGCTTTTTCTAATTACATTTTTGTAATTACATTCCGATTTTTTGCATTTTTGTATTCATTTTTACTGTTGTTTTTTTCTTTTTTTTTTTAAATAAGTATGTTATTTGAAAACACACAACTGTAGAAATTTTAGCGGACACATTATGTGTATTTGCACAAAGTATCGGTATCGAATCATATCAGATCTGTATTGCCGATACCAGCATGAATTTTACTATGAACATATATATATATAATATAATATATAATATAGCTAATATAGACACTTACATCATGTGTTGTCTTCATCATAACACTTATATATATATATATATATATATATATATATATATATATATATATATATATATATATATATATATATATATATATATATATATATATATATATATATATATACAACTTTTAAAGTGATTTTGATAGTAGGCTAATATAGCTAATATAGACACTTACATCATGTGTTGTCTTCATTATAACACTTATATAAGATTTTTAAAGTGATGTTGATAGTAGGCTGACATAGCTAATATAGACGCTTACATTATGTGTTGTCTTCATTATAACACTTATATATACGACTTTTAAAGTTATTTTGATAGTAGGCTAATATAGCTAATATAGACACCTACATCATGTGTTGTCTTCATTATAACACTTATATAAGATTTTTAAAGTGATGTTGATAGTAGGCTGACATAGCTAATATAGACGCTTACATTATGTGTTGTCTTCATTATAACACTTATATAAGACTTTTAAAGTCATTTTGATAGTACGCTAATATAGCTAATATAAACACTTACATCATGTGGTGTCTTCATTATAACACTTATATAAGACTTTTAAAGAAATTTTGATAGTCGGTTGATATAGCTAATATAGACACTTCCATCGTGTGTTGTCTTCATTATAACACTTATATAAGATTTTTAAAGTCAATATAATTAATATAGACACTTACATCATGTGTTGTCTTCAATATAACACTTATATACGACTTTTAAAGTCATTTTGATAGTAGGCTAACATAGTTAATATGGACACTTACATCAGGTGTTGTCTTATAGAAGACTTTTAATTTTTTAAGATAATTTTTTTTGTATTTTTGGTCCAATATGGCTCTTTCAACATTTCGGGTTGCCGACCCCAACTGTTCACTGATAAATGTTGCAAAACTTAAGCAAACTGAGCAACTTAATTAACAGTTTGCATTACCTCTCACACACAAATCTGGCTGTTTTCTCCAACATTTATCCCCCACAACGTTCTCTCTCTGCCTGCCCGCCACGGAGGACATAAAGGCGAGTGTGAAGTCCATCACCGCTTGCTGAATAGGTGCCCTTTGTGCCTCGCAACTTCATTCACCAGCTGAAAGGACCCCGAGTGCTGCCATAGCACCTCTGTATGCTGCCTGCTTTAAAAGAGAGCCTATGCCCACTGAGATGTGCCTGAGAACCCTTCAGCCAGATAATAAATGTGTATTTTGAAAATTGAAACAAAATATGTGTGTGTGTGGATCGACAAGCGCCGACTTAGAATAAGTGCAATATTCTCCTTTTATGAGACAGAGAATAGTGGTCATCCTTCACCTTGCGGTCCTCTCCCCTGTCCCGGAGGCCTTAGCTCGGTTTGTTCGGCCTGACAGTGTCACACCGGCGAACAAAAGGACCGCAGGATTTAGGGCCGCCCTGGAATGTCAGCGGGTTCACATTTCACATGCAGATGCGTGACCCCGGAGCCCTTTAGAGGGAAGGTGTGCTTTAACCTCGCCGAGAAGCCCGAGGAGGGAGGAAAGGGGGGCTAAGAGGCACTTTAGGGGAGACTGGAGTTAGGGGGAGGGGTCGGGAATAAGTTGCTGAAGATGCCGAAGTTTCTGTGTCTCTGCAGCTCTCCCAGCGCGCTGCTGAACGGTGTTAAACCTCGCTTAAAGAATAGCATAATTGTCGATACCCGCAAAACTCGTCGGCGCTATCTCCTTTATGTGTGGTCTGTGATGCGCCCCCTCTTTTCCCCTACTTCCAAATACATAAAAGCGTGAACTTTTTAAGTGCACACTTAGGGTTTTTCCCAAATGGTTGAGAAGGCACAGAGGGAGGGGTTATGTAAGGCAAAGGAGCTCCACAAAAGAAACCAAAGTTACTGTCATGTGCTCTCTGTAGGCCCCAGCCAGGCACATTTTCAACTCAAGGGCTTCGCACTTCTTTAACATATTCTCCTTTCCCTCGCTCTTGCTCCTCTTCCTCGCTCGCTCTATCCCCGTTCGCCTCTCCACGCTGTACTTTGTTCTTGATAGCGAACACTTCAAAGGCGACAAGACCTTCTGCAAAAGCGCGGAAACTCCTCGCACTTTTGTTTGTTTTGACCCTGAAGCCCCCTTGCTGCAGCCAGGGAGCCCCAACTTGCAAAACATATAAAAGAGGAGAGAAGCCAAATCATGGGCTGGCTTTTGTTCAAAATATGTTTCTTATCTTTTATATTTCTAATGCACTGAATCTCCCCCCCCTAAATCGGCATATTGAACTAATTTCTTTATCATACTCAAACAACAATGATATTTCATATCTGTGGCAATCTGACTTCATTATCTTTTAAAAGGAATCCATGATGAATTTCTTGTGCTAAGATGTTGTTACAATGTTTAATACTGGTGTTAAACAATGCCACAGTGACAAATCATGTATTTTGGCTTGATCTTGCATGCAGTTTTGCAAGCTTCTGTTTGCGGGGTTTTGCCAGTGGATGTTTTTACTTGGGCTTCAGGCTTTAAGAAAACACAAAGAAAAGGTAAGATCAAGTGTTATTTTCATCTAATCGTAGCATTTACAGAACACCGACGTGAAGAGTAGTTTGAATCGATGTTGTGGCTGGGTGAATCTAAATATATATACAGTCGCGATCCACAGAACTTTCCTCCAGAAGGTCTTATCTTTGTCCATGTGATGTCAGATGAAACAAAAATTTAGCTGTTTGGCGGCAATACCCAGCAATATGTTTGGAGGAGAAAAGGTGAGGCCTTTAATCCCATGAACACCATGCATACCGTCAAGCATGGTGGTGGTAGTATTATGCTCTGGGCCTGTTCTGCTGCCAATGTAACTGGTGCTTCACAGAGAGTAAATGGGACAATGAAGAGAAACCTAACATTGACTAGTACAATACAGTAAAACTGCACTTTTTGGTTTGTCCTTTTATAATGTGCAGTAATCACGCTGTGTAATCAGCATCTTGATATGCCACATCTGTAAGGTGAGTTCATTTTCTCAGCTAAGGTCAAGTGCTCTTTACCACAGATCTGTCAACAATATTTCAGACAATTATAACCCTTTTTTTGTGTGCATAAAAAAGGTTTTAAATCTTCGACTTCATGAAAGATGGGGGGCAAGGACATAAAATGTTGCGTTTGTATTTTTGTCAAGTGTACAAGAGTACCTCAACTTAAGAGTGCCTTGAGCAAAGAGCTTTCTCTCGGCTAATTGTTATGCTTTCAGTTGGGAGAAAAAAAATCGAAGTTAAAAACTTTTTTGCCATTTGTTGGTGCAGCAAATGCCACCATTGCTACCATGAGCATATAGCCAGAGATGTACATACATTTGTGAAACTTTCCACTTACCTCAATTCTATTTTTTTTTTTAATTTAGTAAAATTTCTCTGTATATTTTTGATTTTTTTTTTCCTTTTTTTTTCATTTTTTTTTTCAGTCAGTTTGTTTGATTTTGTATTTGCTTGTGGTGAAGAGGAAGGCAATACATTGCCTCCCACTGTGACTGAAATGTAGGACCCGGGGGGCGGAAAATATTTATATTTCTTCGGGGGCATGGGGGGTGCTGTTCCTCAGTACTTGTATTATGATTTCCCTATCAAATGAATAAATACATATTAAAAAAACAAAACATCCTTGCCATTAGTTGGCGCAGCAATTGCCACCATTAGAGATGGACATACATTTGTTTTCTAACCATGAGAGGGAAAAAAGTGAGCATGAACAATAGCTCTGAAAAGAAGTGGATGATATTCATTGAATTAAAAGAAAAGAAAACATCAAAAATGTGACCCAGCATGTCGCGAAGCACCATACTGAAGCGGAATGAGTCAAACACCAGGCATGTTAAAATAACAAGGAAAACAACAGACATTTATCCATGAAAATATAGAAAAGCTGCTGACCATGTGTTTGACGGAGAAGCGGCTGGAAGGAGATAACATAGAAGTGTACTTCATAAAACTACCATTGTTTGCAGTACATTGTATTGTATTGTTTTGATACACTATCTCTTATCTAAAAGTGGTTTTATTTTTAAAAGGCATGTAAGTGTGAAAATTGGGATGTTTTGGGGGCCAAGCGCCACTTAAGGGGATTTCAATGGGATATATTGATTTGAGATACAAGTGTTTTGGGTTAAGATATCTACCAAAAAAACAATTGAGCTCATAAGTTGAGGGACCACTGTATACAAATATTAACACAGCACCACGCTCTTGCAGAGTTCGTATTGCTCATAATAATGAGTTTGACGTAAATAAACTTTAATTCATTGTTCCTCCCACTTGCGTTGGACAAAGTGCAAAAATAATGCCTGTTCTATGTTTTATACATTTTATACTGAACACAGAACACAATTGCAGATGTTTTATAAGGGGATACAACATATTATTGCTTAAATTGTTCCAAAAATTACTCCATATCAATGCCACGAAATTGATATTGTTTGAACGTCTCATTGGGTAAGAATTAGGGTTGTCCTGATACCAATATGTTGGTACCGGTACCGGTACCAAATTGTATTTCGATACTTTTCTAAATAAAGGGGACCACAAAAAATGGCATTATTGGCTTAATTTTAACAAAAAATCTTAGGTTACATGAAACATATGTTTCCTATTGCAATTGTGTCCTTAAATAAAATAGTGAACATACGAGACAACTTTTTGTTTTAGTAATAAGTAAACAAACAAAGGCACCTAATTTGTCTGCTGTCGTATGCAGTAACATATTGTGCCATTTATCATTCTGTTATTTTGTCAAAATTATTAAGGACAATAATTATTAATCTACTTGTTCATTTACTGTTAATATCTGCTTACTTTCTCTTTTAACATGTTCTATCTACACTTCTAAAATGTAATAATCACTTATTCTTCTGTTGTTTGGATGCTTTCAATCCGATACCAAGTAGTTACAGGATCAAACATTGGTCATCATTTAAGTCCTCATGTGTCCAGGGATGTATTTCCTGAGTTTATGAAAATAATATAAGTAAAAAAAAAAACGAAAAAAGATTTTGTAACGCTAAAAAATATCGATGTAATCATAGAAGTACGGACTAGATATGCTCCTGTACTTGGTATCATTACAGTGGAGGTCAGGTGTAGATCCACCCATGGCATCTGTTTACTTGTATCCTCCTACGGTGTGTAGTGAAGCATGTTTAGCTATTCCTAGTCCTGCAGGGATGATACTTGTAAGAAACTTACTTTATTTGTCACCACGAAGGCGAGGAATAGTGACCTAGAAGTAGCTAAAACACTGACGACTGCGGATGGATGTTAACTGCTAGCTAGCTAGCCATGTCTTAAAGCACCTCTTCCTGAGGGCGTTTCAGTGTTATAACTTCACCTTTATCTTTAGTTTTTGAGCCAAAATGCGTCCATTCTCCCTTTTCTGTCTACACATTTTGTCTGCTTGTAAATACTCCATGAGTGTGCGTTGCCGAACATGCTCCTCTGCTCGCAAAACCAGCAATGTCATGACGTGACAACGCACCGTCATGCCCATTAAATAAAAAGGCCACTTTTTAGAGGCGGTATAGCAGAGGTGGGACCAAGTCATTGTTTTGCAAGTCACAAGTAAGTCTCAAGTCTTTGCCCTCAAGTCCGAGTCAAGTCCCGAGTCAAGACAGGCAAGCCCCGAGTCAAGTCCAAAGTCAAGACTGGAAAGTCTCAAGTCAAGTCCTAAGTCCTGCATTTTGAGTTTCGAGTCCTTTCAAGTCCTTTTAACCACAGACTAATATATTAACACAGATTGTGTATGCTTTTCAAACGCTGTATTTATTTATTTAAACAAGTGCATTTTAAATTGCAGGAAAGAAAATTGTGCTGACATTGCACTTTATAATAGCACTATTAACCAGTCATTTTAAACATTAACTCATTCCTTTACAGAACAAACACATTGAAAAATAAAGTGCAAATGTACTTATTTGTACAAAAGTGTTAACATTGAAAAAACATGACATATACGTGAACATAACAAAAAAGTTGTACTTTTTATATGTCAGGGCCCTATGCTGCATTGCATTTGCAAAAGACCAAATTAGCCAAGAGTCTGTCAGTCATTTGTGCACGATGGGGGGCGTAGTATGATGCCACCATGGCTGAAAACTCGCTCCACTGGAGCACTGGAGGCAGGCACTGCCAAGACTCTCATGGCCACTCGGAACAGTGAAGGAAGAGTCTTCATGTTCAATGCCCAGAACAAAAGGGGGGGAGAGTTTGTTTGGGTTGGTGCACTACTTGTAAGTGTATCTTGTGTTTTTTATGTTGATTTAATAAAAAATAAAAAATAAAAAATAAATTCTTGTGCGGCCCGATACCAATCGATCCACGGACCAGTACCGGGCCGCGGCCCGGTACTGGTCCGTGGTTGGGGACCACCACTGAGGTAAACAACCAACAGTATGTCAGAAAGCTAGCTAAAATGGTACACATATTCATAATATAGTATACATTTTAACTGACCTTTATTTTACTATTTTTGTCTTTTTTTAGGTGGCTAAAATACGCGGTGCTGCTGACCGCCGTCTAACGTTACGTGTGATATATTGACTAACGTAACCCTGCTTAAAAAAATCACTGAACAAAAAGTATGAATAAGGTAGTGAACTGCAACAGATTCCCGTGTTTGCAATAACGTTATAACGTTAGCAGTGAGTTTACAGCCTCACTGATTTAACTACACTGCAAATAAAAGTCACGTTACTTAGCCAATAAACGTTATCTTACATTCAAAACTTACCGTTCTTTGTGCAACTTCAAATGCCGGACGAAGTTGGAAGCTGTTGCCTCTCCATCAGTAATTTTCGAACCGCATGTGTTGCATACTGCAAACCGTTTTGTGTTGACCACCTCGTAATTTTTATACCCAAACGAAATTATTTTAGGTATCATTTTTTGTTCACTGGCATGTGGTTTGGACATGTCTTCTTCGTTGGTTGTCCTGCAATTTGATTGGATGAATGCTGTGTGATGAAAACAAAGTAGATCTAATTTGATTGGCTGTTGTACTGAGAGCACACCAGCTGACACACGCAACGCTGATAGACAAGTACACAATGAAAAATACGGAGCGCTCCCGAATAACTTTTTCATCTTTGGGTTTTGGGGAAAGTAGCAAGTCATGTCAAGTCATGTCAATTCAAAAGGCTCAAGTCCAAGTGAAGTCACAAGTCATTGATGTTAAAGTCTAAGTCGAGTTGCAAGTCTTTTTACATTTTGTCAAGTCGAGTCTAAAGTCATCAAATTCATGACTCGAGTCTGACTCGAGTCCAAGTCATGTGACTCGAGTCCACACCTCTGCGGTATAGTACCTAATATGATTCATTCGTATCGCGGTACTATACTAGTACCGGTATACCGTACAACCCTTGTAAGAATCCTTTTTGTACATGCAATGATAAAAGCTTTTATGTTACATCCATGCTCATTAAAAAAAAAAAACACCATCGTGATGGCCATTTTTCATCTTTTATTCGGCGACAGCCCAGCGCGATTCATCTCTATTTATGTCACACCGCATGCGCGCGATTGTTTCTGCGTGTTGTCATCACCTTGCCTGGGAATGTGTTGTTTTCTCTGTTTAGCGGCGATCTGCCATCTCATAGTTAAGACATCTATAGCTTCCACAGAAAGGCCAGGGGAGCAAGGGGAGCCATCCATAGACCTGCGTAGCCATGGCAACTAAACAAGGAATAGGCTAGATGTCAGGCCAGCATGGCTAAATTACCCATTAGAGAAAGCAGGAAGGGGAAAGAGGGAATACTGGTCAGGGCGCGAGAGGCTAATGGGGAGATAAGATGGCCAACATATAGACGACACACACACACACACACATTTATACAGTACATATGAAGGTACACCCACACAAAGCGCTGTATTTTGTCAAAAAGAAGCAGGTGGAAACAAGATGGATTCACGCAAGCAAAAGGTCTGCAACATAAAGTGTGCGTCCTTATACTGGTGAGATACAAAGATAATGTCAGGACAAAATGGTCCGAATAAAGACAGCCTCTTGGAGAATGTGAGGGAGATGTATTAATAGGGGACCTCCTGTGAGATCATCTGTGCTCAACCTCACATAGTCACGCGTGAGTGTGTCTGCGCCAGCGACATAAATATTGCCTTTTTCCTATGTGTGCATCATATAATAAGCATGTTGTGCGGGTATTGATTTTGCCTGCCATTCACAATCCCTATGTAACACATACACTATATTGCCAAAAGTATTTGGCCACCTGCCTTGCAGAGGTGTGGACTCGAGTCACATGACTTGGACGCGAGTCAGACTCGAGTCATGAATTTGATGACTTTAGACTCGACTTGACAAAATGTAAAAAGACTTGCAACTCGACTTAGACTTTAACATCAATGACTTGTGACTTCACTTGGACTTGAGCCTTTTGAATTGACATGACTTGACATGACTTGCTACTTTCCCCAAAACCCAAAGATGAAAAAGTTATTCGGGAGCGCTCCGTATTTTTCATTGTGTACTTGTCTATCAGCGTTGCGTGTGTCAGCTGGTGTGGTCTCAGTACAACAGCCAATCAAATTAGATCTACTTTGTTTTCATCACACAGCATTCATCCAATCAAATTGCAGGACAACCAACGAAGAAGACATGTCCAAACCACACGCCAGTGAACAAAAAATGATACCTAAAATAATTTTGTTTGGGTATAAAAATTACGAGGTGGTCAACACAAAACGGTTTGCAGTATGCAACACATGCGGTTCGAAAATGACTGATGGAGAGGCAACAACTTCCAACTTCGTCCGGCATTTGAAGTTGCACAAAGAACGGTAAGTTTTGAATGTAAGATAACGTTTATTGGCTAAGTAACGTGACTTTTATTTGCTGTGTAGTTAAATCAGTGAGGCTGTAAACTCACTGCTAACGTTATAACGTTATTGCAAACACGGGAATCTGTTGCAGTTCACTACCTTATTCATACTTTTTGTTCAGTGATTTTTTTTAAGCAGGGTTACGTTAGTCAATATATCACACGTAACGTTAGACGGCGGTCAGCAGCACCGCGTATTTTAGCCACCTAAAAAAAGACAAAAATAGTAAAATAAAGGTCAGTTAAAATGTATACTATATTATGAATATGACTACCGTTTCAGCTAGCTTTCTGAGATACTGTTGGTTGTTTACCTCAGTGGTCCCCAACCACCGGGCCGCGGCCCGGTACTGGTCCGTGGATCGATTGGTATCGGGCCGCACAAGAAATAATTTTTTTTTTTTTCTTTTTTTAATTAAATCAACATAAAAAACACAAGATACACTTACAAGTAGTGCACCAACCCAAAACAACTCTCTCCCCCCTTTTGTTCTGGGCATTGAACATGAAGACTCTTCCTTCACTGTTCCGAGTGGCCATGAGAGTCTTGGCAGTGCCTGCCTCCAGTGCTCCAGTGGAGCGAGTTTTCAGCCATGGTGGCATCATACTACGCCCCCATCGTGCACAAATGACTGACAGACTCTTGGCTAATTTGGTCTTTTGCAAATGCAATGCAGCATAGGGCCCTGACATATAAAAAGTACAACTTTTTTGTTATGTTCACGTATGTCATGTTTTTTCAATGTTAACACTTTTGTACAAATAAGTACATTTGCACTTTATTTTTCAATGTGTTTGTTCTGTAAAGGAATGAGTTAATGTTTAAAATGACTGGTTAATAGTGCTATTATAAAGTGCAATGTCAGCACAATTTTCTTTCCTGCAATTTAAAATGCACTTGTTTTAATAAATAAATACAGCGTTTGAAAAGCATACACAATCTGTGTTAATATATTAGTCTGTGGTTAAAAGGACTTGAAAGGACTCGAAACTCAAAATGCAGGACTTAGGACTTGACTTGAGACTTTCCAGTCTTGACTTTGGACTTGACTCGGGGCTTGCCTGTCTTGACTCGGGACTTGACTCGGACTTGAGGGCAAAGACTTGAGACTTACTTGTGACTTGCAAAACAATGACTTGGTCCCACCTCTGCTGCCTTGACTCACATATGAACTTGAAGTGCCATCCCATTCCTAACCCGTAGGGTTCAATATGATGTCGGTCCACCTTTTGCAGCTATTACAGCTTCAACTCTTCTGGGAAGGCTGTCCACAAGTACGCGGAGTGTGTTTATAGGAATTTCCGAGCATTCTTCCAAAAGCGCCATTGGTGAGGTCACACACTGATGTTGGTCGAAAAAGCCTGGCTCACAGTGTCCGTTCTAATTCATCCCAAATGTGTTCTATCGGGTTCAGGTCAGGACTCTGTGCAGGCCAGTCAAGTTCATCCACACCAGACTCTGTCATCCATGTCTTTATGGACCTTGCTATGTGCACTGGTGCACAGCCATGTTGGAAGAGGAAGGGGCCCGCTCCTAACTGTTACCAGAGAGCATGGAATTGTCCAAAATGTTTTGGTATCGTGGAACATTCAAAGTTCCTTTCACTGGCTAAGCCCAACCAACCCCACACCATAATTTCTCCTCCACAAAATTTCACACACGGCAGTCCGAAAGGTACCGTTCTCCTGGCAACCTCCAAACCCAGTCTCGTTCATCAGATTGCCAGATGGAAAAGCGTGATTCATCACTCCAGAGAACGTGTCTCCACTGCTCTAGAGTGTGTGCTTTACACCACTACATCCAACGCTTTGCATTGGACTTGGTGATGTATGGCTCAGATGCAGCTGCTCGGCCATGGAAACCCATTCCATGAAGCTCTCTGTGTACTGTACGTGGGCTAATTGGAAGGTCACATGAAGTTTGGGGCTCTATAGCAACTGACTGTGCAGAAAGTCGGCGACCTCCTTGCACTATGCGCTTCAGCATCCGCTGACCCCTCTCTGTCAGTTTACATGGCCTACCACTTGGTGGCTGAGTTGCTGTTGTTCCCAAACTCTTCCATTTTCTTACAATAAAGCCGACAGTTGACTTTGGAATATTTAGGAGCGAGGAAATATCACGACTGGATATGTTGCACAGGTGGCATCCTATGACAGTTCCACGCTGGAAATCACAGAGCTCCTGAGAGAGGCCTATTCTTTCACAAATGTTTGTAGAAACAGTCTCCATGCCTAAGTGCTTGTTTGTATGCACCTGTGGCCGGGCCAAGTGATTAGGACACCTGATTCTGCTCATTTGGGTGGGTGGCCAAATACTTTTGGCAATATAATGTATGTCTTACGTGGCAAAATACGGCACGGACGAGGTGGCAAGCAATGCAGCTAATGGACGTACTCTGATGCGGCCATAAAATTAACCAAAAACGGCCAAAAACCGCCAACAAAACTCCATTTACATGTCCTCACCTTTAGCTATCTCGTTATCATAAGCGATAACGCAGACAAACTACTTTTAGTGGCGCCGTGATCACAGAGCGCTAACTAGCTCATGCTGCTATATTGACATACTGAGCCGGTGAGCTGCTGCATCACCTCCGAGCTGGGGAAAGTAAATTTGAGATGATAAATCATGCCTCTCACCTGGATAGTAGAAGGTTGTGGCCATAGACCAAAAATAACACGGTTCAAAGTCTTATTGACTGCCTGCACGACATCAAAGTCTGGCTTTCAGCTAACTTCCTGAGCCTAAATGAAGACAAAACAGAAGTTATGTTGTTCGGTCCAAGTCGCTCTCCCTCCCCCAACGTTGACCTCGGCACTCTGACCCCGTATCTCAGCGACTCTGTCACAAACCTGGGGGTAAAGTTTGACTCAGATTTTAAATTCGAAAAACAAATCAGCAGCGTCGTTCAAAAAAGCTTTTATCAATTACGCCAAATAGCGAAAGTGAAACCGCTTCTATCAAGACATGATCTTGAGAAATTAATCCACGCTTTTATCTCGACTCGTCTTGATTACTGTAATGCCCTGTATGTTGGCATTAGCCAGGCCTCCCTCGCCCGCCTGCAGCTCGTGCAGAACTCTGCTGCTCGTCTGCTAACACAGACCCGCAGACGTGAGCACATCACCCCTATTTTAGCGTCCCTTCACTGGCTCCCTGTGCGTTACCGAATACATTTTAAACTCCTTTTATTTGTTTTTAAATGTCTAAACAACCTCGCGCCAACCTATCTCTCCGACCTCCTTCAGCCTTACTGCCCCACCCGATCCTTAAGATCAGCCGATCAGCTGCTGTTGACGGTCCCTGACACAAGGCTGAAGCTTAGAGGTGACAGAGCTTTCGCCGTTGCTGCTCCCAAGCTCTGGAACGACCTACCCCTGAGTGTTAGACAAGCCTCCTCTCTTCCTGTTTTTAAATCTCTCTTAAAAACATACTTTTATTCCATGGCTTTTAACACTGAGTGATATCCATCCTGCAATGGCGCCCCATAATACACCTGCTGTGATCCTGTTTTTATGTTTTTATGTTTTTATTAATTCTATTTTAATTATTTATTTTTTATCGTGTTCTGTTTGTGTTGTGTTGTGTTTGCTCAGTACTCGTTTTATCTTTTAACCTGCTCATTGTACAGCACTTTGGCTACCCCTGTGGTAAATTTTAAATGTGCTTTATAAATAAAGTTGATTTGATTTGATTTGATTTGATAGACCAAGACATTGGTCAACTTGGACATCCAACTTAGACCCGGAGATGGCGGGAAAGACACAAAAAGACGCTTCATTGCGGCAACTTTTTTTTTTTTTTACCTTTCGTAAGGATTATATAGACAGATGTGTGCCTTTCCAAATCATGTCCGACCAACTCAATTTACCCCAGGTTGACTCCAATTATGCTGTAGGACCATCTCAAGGATGCTCAGTTGAAACATGCGACCCCTGATTCCACTTTTGAGCTTCATGGCAAAGGCTGTGAACACTGATAACTGCACTAATTTTTTTTACAGATTTGCAAATAATTCTATAGTCATTATGGGGTATTGTATGAAGTATTTGGGGGAAAAATGATTACTTCTTCATCTAAACAGGAAGATATGAACATCCCATCAGTCGGAATCCCAGTGAGAGCAGACATTGTACAGTAAGTGATTGTTTTGCTATGTATATCCTGTTCAGCACTTAGCAGTACTGCTACATGATGCTTATATTTCACTAAAACGTAATCTGTTTAGCAGACAGCTCCTAAAACTTGTAGCTCATCCTCCTTACACAGTAGGGGAGGGATTCATATGGTTGGAACTCCCTGTGAGAGGAAGAGGGGCGGGGTTAATCATTTTGCAATACAGTCTGGTGAAATAGATGAAATGTGCCACTCTACATAGCAACTGACTATGTGGAAGTTAATATTTGCGACAAAACACATTTCAAGATATTTAACGCTCCACTGCCATCAGCTAAAGTGGATAATGCAACACCCCCCCCACCACCTTCCATCGTCACGTTTCATGTGTCAGGTAAACCACGACAAATGGGGCCCTTTAAATCCCCTCCCTACTGTATTCAGGCTTAAAAATAGGAGGTTCTGGATCATCATTTGTTCCAATGTAGTCTGTGAAAAGTTTGTCTGTGAAATGCTTAAAATAGATACAATACATAAATATTATACATTATTACATGACATATACTTACAGCAAGTACACTGCAAATAGTTTGCCACTTGCCAACATTTGAAACTGTATTTCGAGACATTTACGCAGTTTTAAAAGCTATTTATTATTTTTTTAGTCATTCACTGTACATCATAATCTTAATTTTACTCTATTTTAGTTTAGAAATGTTAAAGTTGAGAAAATAACTATTCAAATAAGATATTTAGCTTTTCCCCACATATAAACTATTTTTCTAAAGATTCTACAACTTCCCGAGGATACTTAATTTAAGAAATGCCATTTGAATAATGTTTGTTTTCAGATTAAAATACTTACTTCTCTCTTAAAAGTCCTGCTAATTTCTAAATATACTAATCTTAATTTAGAAGGTTTTATCATGTGAAATTAACTGGCTGCATGGATAGTATTTTTTCCCCCTGAAATCTAGTCTTTTTATCTTATATTTTGCCAGATTTTTTTTGCACTGGAAAAACTCACAAACTCACCAATAAATATATTTCACTTTTTTAGTCAGAATATCTAAACAAACTTATCCCCTGAATAGCAATTTTTAAGTGAGACATAAAAACTTGTTTAAATCAATTTATGTTCTGGGAAAAATACTACTTTTGAGCATCACAAGTTTGTTATCAGACACACAACTTTACAATACTAGTAAGAATAGCCAATAATACGTTTTTAATTTCTAATTCTGAGATCACTTTTATGATTTTAAAGCTCAATTGTAATGTTTTATTTCAATACATCTTACCAAGACAATTTTGACCTGTTCCATTGGCATATTTTTTTTGCTCAATACAAGCAAAAACAACTTTTTTTTAAAGTGTTTTCCAGGTTTTCGGATGTTGTTTTGGACATAATAGAGCAACTCCCATTGGCTCTATAATTAGCTGACTTTGTGTTTACAAGTTAAAATGTAACAAAATCTATCCGTCGTCATGTCTTTCATAATGATTGTAAACGATTGGCAACATTTCTAAAAAAAAAGTACAGTTCCTTTTGAGTTTTGAATGCTTAAATATCATGTTTTATTTCAACAAATCTTACCAGGACAATTGTGTCTTGTTCCATTGGCGTCATTTTGTTGCTCATTACAAGCAAAAATAACTTTTCTTTACATTGTTGATGAAGGTTTTTGGATGTTGTTTTAGGCAGAATAGAGCGACTCTCATTGGCTCTATTATTCAATCAATCAATCTTTATTTATATAGCCCTAAATCACAAGTGTCTCAAAGGGCTGCACAAGCCACAACGACATCCTCGGTACAAAGCCCACATACGGGCAAGGAAAAACTCACCCCAGTGGGACGTCGATGTGAATGACTATGAGAAACCTTGGAGAGGACCGCATATGTGGGTAACCCCCCCCCCTCTAGGGGAGACCGAAAGCAATGGATGTCGAGTGGGTCTGACATAATATTGTGAGAGTCCAGTCCATAGTGGATCCAACATAATAGTAAGAGTCCAGTCCATAGTGGGGCCAGCAGGACATCATCCCGAGCGGAGACGGGTCAGCAGCGCACAGATGTTCCCAGCCGATGCACAGGCGAGCGGTCCACCCCGGGTCCCGACTCTGGACAGCCACCACTTCATCCATGGCCACCGGACCTGTGCCCCCCCCCCCCCCCTCAAGGAAAAGGGGAGCAGAGGAGAAAAGAAAAGAAACGGCAGATCAACTGGTCTAACAGGGGAGCTATTTAAAGGCTAGAGTATACAAATGAGTTTTAAGATGGGACTTAAATGCTTCTACTGAGGTAGCATCTCTAATTGTTACCGGGAGGGCATTCCATAGTACTGGAGCCCGAATAGAAAACGCTCTATAGCCCGCAGACTTTTTTTGGGCTGACTTGTATTTACAAGTTCAAATGCATTTAAAAAATCTATCCGTCGTCATGTCTTTCATAATGATTGGCAACATTTCTAAAAAAGTACAGTTCCTTTTGAGTTTTTAATGCTTAAATATAACGTCTTATTTCAAGAAATCGTACCAGGACAATTGTGTCTTGTTCCATTGGCATATTTTTTTTTGCTTATTACAAGCAAATAAACTTTTTAAAAAGTTTTTTCCAGGTTTTTAGATGTTTTAGACAAAATAGAGCGACTCCCATTGGCTCTATTATTAGCTGACTTGTATTTACAAGTTAAAATGCATTTAAAAGATCTATCCGTCGTCATGTCTTTCATAATGATTGTGAACGATTGGCAACATTCCTTAAAAATTAGAGGTCCTTTTGAGTTTTTAATGCTTAAATATCATGTTTTATTTCAGGAAATCTTACCGGGCGAATTGTCTTGTTCCATTGGCAGAACTGTGCTCATTACCAGCAAAAATAACTTTTCTTTATAATGTTGATGGAGGTTGTTGGATGTTGTTTTAGGCAGAATAGAGCGACTCTCATTGGCTCTATTATTAGCTGACTTGTATTTACAAGTTAAAATGCATTTAAAAAATCTATCCATTGTCATGTCTTTCATAATGATTGGCAACATTTCTAAAAAAAAGTATAGTTCCTTTTGAGTTTTTAATGCTTAAAATGTAATGTCTTATTTCAAGAAATCGTACCAGGACAATTGTGTCTTGTTCCATTGGCATATTTTTTTGCTCATTACAAGCAAAAACAACTTTATAAAAAGTTTTTTCCAGGTTTTTAGATGTTTTAGACAAAATAGAGCGACTCCCAATGGCTCTATTATTAGCTGACTTGTATTTACAAGTTAAAATGCATTTAAAAGATCTATCCGTCGTCATGTCTTTCATAATGATTGTGAACGATTGGCAACATTCCTTAAAAATTAGAGGTCCTTTTGAGTTTTTAATGCTTAAATATCATGTTTTATTTCAGGAAATCTTACCGGGCGAATTGTCTTGTTCCATTGGCAGAACTGTGCTCATTACCAGCAAAAATAACTTTTCTTTATAATGTTGATGGAGGTTGTTGGATGTTGTTTTAGGCAGAATAGAGCGACTCTCATTGGCTCTATTATTAGCTGACTTGTATTTACAAGTTAAAATGCATTTAAAAAATCTATCCATTGTCATGTCTTTCATAATGATTGGCAACATTTCTAAAAAAAGTATAGTTCCTTTTGAGTTTTTAATGCTTAAATATAACGTCTTATTTCAAGAAATCGTACCAGGACAATTGTGTCTTGTTCCATTGGCATATTTTTTTGCTCATTACAAGCAAATAAACTTTTTAAAAAGTTTTTTCCAGGTTTTTAGATGTTTTAGACAAAATAGAGCGACTCCCATTGGCTCTATTATTAGCTGACTTGTATTTACAAGTTAAAATGCATTTAAAAAATCTATCCATTGTCATGTCCTTCATAATGATTGTGAACAATTGGCAACATTCCTAAAAAACTACAGTTCCTTTTGAGTTTTTAATGCTTAAATATCATATTTTATTTCAAGAAATCTTACCAGGACAATTGTGTCTTGTTCCATTGGCAGAATGTTGCTCAATACCAGCAAAAATAACTTTTATTTACATTGGTGATGAAGGTTTTTGGATGTTGTTTTAGACGGAATAGAGCGACTCTCATTGGCTCAATTATTAGCTGACTTGTATTTACAAGTTAAAATGCATTTAAAAAAATCTATCCATCGTCATATATTTCATAATGATTGGCAACATTTCTAAAAAAGTACAGTTCCTTTTGAGTTTTTAATGCCTAAATCTTATTTCAAAAAAATCGTACCAGGACAATTGTGTCTTGTTCCATTGGCATACTTTTTTTGCTCATTACAAGCAAAAACAACTTTTTTTCACGTTTTTTTCCAGGTTTTTGGATGTTGTTTTAGGCAGAATAGAGCGACTCTCATTGGCTCTATTATTAGCTGACTTGTATTTACAAGTTAAAATGTATTTAAAAAATCTGATTCATCGTCATGTCTTTCATAATGATTGTGAACGATTGGCAACATTTCTAAAAAAACTACAGTTCCTTTTGGGTTTTTAATGCTTAAATATCATGTTTTATTTCAAGAAATCGTACCAGGACAATTGTGTCTTGTTCCATTGGCATATTTTTTTGCTCATTACAAGCAAAAACAACTTTTTAAAAAGTTTTTTCCAGGTTTTTAGATGTTGTTTTAGACCGAATAGAGCGACTCTCATTGGCTCTATTATTAGCTGACTTGTATTTACAAGTTAAAATGCATTTAAAAAAATCTATCCATCGTCATATATTTCATAATGATTGGCAACATTTCTAAAAAAGTACAGTTCCTTTTGAGTTTTTAATGCCTAAATCTTATTTCAAAAAAATCGTACCAGGACAATTGTGTCTTGTTCCATTGGCATATTTTTTTGCTTATTACAAGCAAAAACAACTTTTTAAAAAGTTTTTTCCAGGTTTTTAGATGTTGTTTTAGACCGAATAGAGCGACTCTCATTGGCTCTATTATTAGCTGACTTGTATTTACAAGTTAAAATGCTTTAAAAAAATCTATCCGTCGTCATGTCTTTCATAATGATTGTGAACAATTGGCAACATTCCTAAAAAACTACAGTTCCTTTTGAGTTTTTAATGCTTAAATATAACGTCTTATTTCAAGAAATCGTACCAGGACAATTGTGTCTTGTTCCATTGGCATATTTTTCTGCTTATTACAAGCAAATAAACTTTTTAAAACGTTTTTTCCAGGTTTTTAGATGTTTTAGACAAAATAGAGCGACTCCCATTGGCTCTATTATTAGCTGACTTGTATTTACAAGTTAAAATGCATTTAAAAGATCTATCCGTCGTCATGTCTTTCATAATGATTGTGAACGATTGGCAACATTCCTTAAAAATTAGAGGTCCTTTTGAGTTTTTAATGCTTAAATATCATGTTTTATTTCAGGAAATCTTACCGGGCGAATTGTCTTGTTCCATTGGCAGAACTGTGCTCATTACCAGCAAAAATAACTTTTCTTTATAATGTTGATGGAGGTTGTTGGATGTTGTTTTAGGCAGAATAGAGCGACTCTCATTGGCTCTATTATTAGCTGACTTGTATTTACAAGTTCAAATGCATTTAAAAAATCTATCCGTCGTCATGTCTTTCATAATGATTGGCAACATTTCTAAAAAAGTACAGTTCCTTTTGAGTTTTTAATGCTTAAATATAACGTCTTATTTCAAGAAATCGTACCAGGACAATTGTGTCTTGTTCCATTGGCATATTTTTTTGCTTATTACAAGCAAATAAACTTTTTAAAAAGTTTTTTCCAGGTTTTTAGATGTTTTAGACAAAATAGAGCGACTCCCATTGGCTCTATTATTAGCTGACTTGTATTTACAAGTTAAAATGCATTTAAAAGATCTATCCGTCGTCATGTCTTTCATAATGATTGTGAACAATTGGCAACATTCCTAAAAAACTACAGTTCCTTTTGAGTTTTTAATGCTTAAATATCATATTTTATTTCAAGAAATCTTACCAGGACAATTGTGTCTTGTTCCATTGGCAGAATGTTGCTCAATACCAGCAAAAATAACTTTTCTTTACATTGGTGATGAAGGTTTTTGGATGTTGTTTTAGACGGAATAGAGCGACTCTCATTGGCTCAATTATTAGCTGACTTGTATTTACAAGTTAAAATGCATTTAAAAAAATCTATCCATCGTCATATATTTCATAATGATTGGCAACATTTCTAAAAAAGTACAGTTCCTTTTGAGTTTTTAATGCCTAAATCTTATTTCAAAAAAACCGTACCAGGACAATTGTGTCTCGTTCCATTGGCATATTTTTTTGCTCATTACAAGCAAAAACAACTTTTAAAAAAGTTTTTTCCAGGTTTTTAGATGTTGTTTTAGACCGAATAGAGCAACTCTCATTGGCTCTATTATTAGCTGACTTGTATTTACAAGTTAAAATGCTTTAAAAAAATCTATCCGTCGTCATGTCTTTCATAATGATTGTGAACAATTGGCAACATTCCTAAAAAACTACAGTTCCTTTTGAGTTTTTAATGCTTAAATATAACGTCTTATTTCAAGAAATCGTACCAGGACAATTGTGTCTTGTTCCATTGGCATATTTTTTTGCTCATTACAAGCAAAAACAACTTTTAAAAAAGTTTTTTCCAGGTTTTTAGATGTTGTTTTAGACCGAATAGAGCGACTCCCATTGGCTCTATTATTAGCTGACTTGTATTTACAAGTTAAAAAGCATTTAAAAGATCTGTCCGTCGTCATGTCTTTCATAATGATTGTGAACGATTGGCAACATTCCTTAAAAATTACAGGTCCTTTTGAGTTTTTAATGCTTAAATATCATGTTTTATTTCAGGAAATCTTACCGGGCGAATTGTCTTGTTCCATTGGCAGAACTGTGCTCATTACCAGCAAAAATAACTTTTCTTTATAATGTTGATGGAGGTTGTTAGATGTTGTTTTAGGCAGAATAGAGCGACTCTCATTGGCTCTATTATTAGCTGACTTGTATTTACAAGTTAAAATGCATTTAAAAAATCTATCCATTGTCATGTCTTTCATAATGATTGGCAACATTTCTAAAAGAAAGTATAGTTCCTTTTGAGTTTTTAATGCTTAAAATGTAATGTCTTATTTCAAGAAATCGTACCAGGACAATTGTGTCTTGTTCCATTGGCATATTTTTTTGCTCATTACAAGCAAAAACAACTTTTTAAAAAGTTTTTTCCAGGTTTTTAGATGTTGTTTTAGACCGAATAGAGCGACTCTCATTGGCTCTATTATTAGCTGACTTGTATTTACAAGTTAAAATGCTTTAAAAAAATCTATCCGTCGTCATGTCTTTCATAATGATTGTGAACAATTGGCAACATTCCTAAAAAACTACAGTTCCTTTTGAGTTTTTAATGCTTAAATATAACGTCTTATTTCAAGAAATCGTACCAGGACAATTGTGTCTTGTTCCATTGGCATATTTTTTTGCTTATTACAAGCAAATAAACTTTTTAAAAAGTTTTTTCCAGGTTTTTAGATGTTTTAGACAAAATAGAGCGACTCCCATTGGCTCTATTATTAGCTGACTTGTATTTACAAGTTAAAAAGCATTTAAAAGATCTGTCCGTCGTCATGTCTTTCATAATGATTGTGAACGATTGGCAACATTCCTTAAAAATTACAGGTCCTTTTGAGTTTTTAATGCTTAAATATCATGTTTTATTTCAGGAAATCTTACCGGGCGAATTGTCTTGTTCCATTGGCAGAACTGTGCTCATTAACAGCAAAAATAACTTTTCTTTATAATGTTGATGGAGGTTGTTGGATGTTGTTTTAGGCAGAATAGAGCGACTCTCATTGGCTCTATTATTAGCTGACTTGTATTTACAAGTTAAAATGCATTTAAAAAATCTATCCGTCGTCATGTCTTTCATAATGATTGGCAACATTTCTAAAAAAGTACAGTTCCTTTTGAGTTTTTAATGCTTAAATATAACGTCTTATTTCAAGAAATCGTACCAGGACAATTGTGTCTTGTTCCATTGGCATATTTTTTTGCTTATTACAAGCAAATAAACTTTTTAAAAAGTTTTTTCCAGGTTTTTAGATGTTTTAGACAAAATAGAGCGACTCCCATTGGCTCTATTATTAGCTGACTTGTATTTACAAGTTCAAATGCATTTAAAAGATCTATCCGTCGTCATGTCTTTCATAATGATTGTGAACGATTGGCAACATTCCTTAAAAATTAGAGGTCCTTTTGAGTTTTTAATGCTTAAATATCATGTTTTATTTCAGGAAATCTTACCGGGCGAATTGTCTTGTTCCATTGGCAGAACTGTGCTCATTACCAGCAAAAATAACTTTTCTTTATAATGTTGATGGAGGTTGTTGGATGTTGTTTTAGGCAGAATAGAGCGACTCTCATTGGCTCTATTATTAGCTGACTTGTATTTACAAGTTAAAATGCTTTAAAAAAATCTATCCGTCGTCATGTCTTTCATAATGATTGGCAACATTTCTAAAAAAAGTATAGTTCCTTTTGAGTTTTTAATGCTTAAAATGTAATGTCTTATTTCAAGAAATCGTACCAGGACAATTGTGTCTTGTTCCATTGGCATATTTTTTTGCTCATTACAAGCAAAAACAACTTTTTAAAAAGTTTTTTCCAGGTTTTTAGATGTTGTTTTAGACCGAATAGAGCGACTCTCATTGGCTCTATTATTAGCTGACTTGTATTTACAAGTTAAAATGCTTTAAAAAAATCTATCCGTCGTCATGTCTTTCATAATGATTGTGAACAATTGGCAACATTCCTAAAAAACTACAGTTCCTTTTGAGTTTTTAATGCTTAAATATAACGTCTTATTTCAAGAAATCGTACCAGGACAATTGTGTCTTGTTCCATTGGCATATTTTTTTGCTTATTACAAGCAAATAAACTTTTTAAAAAGTTTTTTCCAGGTTTTTAGATGTTTTAGACAAAATAGAGCGACTCCCATTGGCTCTATTATTAGCTGACTTGTATTTACAAGTTAAAATGCATTTAAAAGATCTATCCGTCGTCATGTCTTTCATAATGATTGTGAACGATTGGCAACATTCCTTAAAAATTAGAGGTCCTTTTGAGTTTTTAATGCTTAAATATCATGTTTTATTTCAGGAAATCTTACCGGGCGAATTGTCTTGTTCCATTGGCAGAACTGTGCTCATTACCAGCAAAAATAACTTTTCTTTATAATGTTGATGGAGGTTGTTGGATGTTGTTTTAGGCAGAATAGAGCGACTCTCATTGGCTCTATTATTAGCTGACTTGTATTTACAAGTTAAAATGCATTTAAAAAAATCTATCCATCGTCATATATTTCATAATGATTGGCAACATTTCTAAAAAAGTACAGTTCCTTTTGAGTTTTTAATGCCTAAATCTTATTTCAAAAAAACCGTACCAGGACAATTGTGTCTCGTTCCATTGGCATACTTTTTTTGCTCATTACAAGCAAAAACAACTTTTTTTCACGTTTTTTCCAGGTTTTTGGATGTTGTTTTAGGCAGAATAGAGCGACTCTCATTGGCTCTATTATTAGCTGACTTGTATTTACAAGTTAAAATGTATTTAAAAAATCAGATTCATCGTCATGTCTTTCATAATGATTGTGAACGATTGGCAACATTTCTAAAAAAACTACAGTTCCTTTTGGGCTTTTAATGCTTAAATATATAATGGTATTGGCTTCCTGTGCACTTAAGATGTGACTTTAAGGTTTTACTACTTACGTATAAAATACTACACGGTCTAGCTCCGTCCTATCTTGTCGATTGCATTGTACCATATGTCCCGGCAAGAAATCTGCGTTCAAAGAACTCCGGCTTATTAGTGATTACCAGAGCCCAAAAAAAGTCTGCGGGCTATAGAGCGTTTTCTATTCGGCTCCAGTACTATGGAATGCCCTCCCGGTAACAGTTAGAGATGCTACCTCAGTAGAAGCATTTAAGTCCCATCTTAAAACTCATTTGTATACTCTAGCCTTTAAATAGCCCCCCTTTTTTGGACCAGTTGATCTGCCGTTTCTTTTCCTTTCTCCTCTGCTCCCCCCTATCCCTTGTCGAGGGGGGACACAGGTCCGGTGGCCATGGATGAAGTGCTGGCTGTCCAGAGTCGGGACCCGGGGTGGACCGCTCGCCTGTGCATCGGCTGGGAACATCTCTGCGCTGCTGACCCGTCTCCGCTCGGGATGGTGTCCTGCTGGCCCCACTATGGACTGGACTCTTACTATTATGTTGGATCAACTATGGACTGGACTCTCACAATATTATGTCAGACCCACTCGACATCCATTGCTTTCGGTCTCCCCTAGAGGGGGGGGGGTTACCCACATATGCGGTCCTCTCCAAGGTTTCTCATAGTCATTCACATCGACGTCCCACTGGGGTGAGTTTTTCCTTGCCCGTATGTGGGCTTTGTACCGAGGATGTCGTTGTGGCTTGTGCAGCCCTTTGAGACACTTGTGATTTAGGGCTATATAAATAAAGATTGATTGATTGATTGATTGAAATATCATGTTTTAGTTCAAGAAATCTTACCAGGACAATTGTGTCTTCTTCCATTGGCATAATTTGTTTGCTCATTACAAGCAAAAATAACTTTTCTTTACAATGTTGATGGAGGTTTTTGGATGTTTATATAAGCAGGATAGAGCGACTGTCATTGGCTTCATTGTTAGCTGACTTTTGCTAGTGTTTAATTACTAGTTAGAATGCATCAAAAAGGAGTGTAAATGATAGACAAAACTCCAAAAAAGTACAGCTGCCCTTTAAAAGGTTAAACGGGAAAACTTCACTCCCAGTTGGCCTGTTGCTGCTTTGTTTTCCGTTGTTCAATCTCCACAAACAAGTCATCCTCACACCCTGAGCGCGCAAAACCAAGCGCACCATCCCGGCCACGACGCTCGGCACAAACCGAGTCAGGCAGCTCGTGCTCCTCCCGACTTTAATGCTCGCGCCTTCATATGCATGCGCCATAATTAGCGTCAGGCACACAGAGGCCGGTCCCCAGGGAGCTCTGTGATAACCACTTCCCTTTCTATTAGGGCTCTCATTCCAAGAGTGTCAGACATAGCACAGCTTCATTGTGAGGCCTGCAGCACGCACACGGGCTCGGCGGAGGCAATATGACGGGGACGAGGAGGCTGCAGGGATGGTTGGAGGGAGACTCAGTGGAGGAAGTGGAAGAAAGCGGGGGAAATGTGCTTGGTAAGACAAAGACTCGGGGAGAAGGGGACAAAGGTGGTTGCGCATTGTGCAGCAGACAGAAAGAGGGGCATGCTGGACGGAGGTAATGAATGCAGTTATTAAATTGTTTCAGCTGCAAAGAGGTCTATTCTTACACTATTATAAAGGAAACAATTTATCCCCACTGATCAGCCCTGTCTCCTTTCTCCTCGCTCTCTTTGATCTGCCAGCATATTGCCTTGATGTGTCCCATTCAATAGCGAATCTGGGGCAATTTTAATGCTTTTGTACCTCGCCACCGCTCCACTTCTCCCTCCCTGTTTAAAAATAGCTGTTAATTATAAGTGCAGTTTAAATGTCTCTAGTGACCCAGAAATGCAGGTTGGAGGGAGACGAACGGATTGAGCATCTCCAAGTTGGAAAAGTGCGAGGCGCCATTTCTTTCACTCCTCAATCTCTCCTTTCACCCCCAGCCTCCCTTTGTCTTCCCCTTTCTCCCCTCCTCCCAAGCTTTGGTGTTTTCTTTATCTCCATCTCCTCGTCCTCCGTGCCGTTTGTTCAGCTCGTCGAGAGCGAGCAGGGGCTCGATGATGAGGGATTTGGCTCTGCCTCTTCCCCAACACACCAGAGGAACTGCAGTGAGACATCGGAGACCATGACTGTGAAACCGCTTCAGTCTGCACATTGTGTGCACGCATGTGTGTCTTTGTAGCGCGCCCCGCAACTTCCTGCTCTTATGGAGCCGCAGGAGTGTGGGATGTTGAAAGGGAAAACGAGTGTGAAGGTGTGCAAGGTAGCGTGGCACGATGCAGAGGCGCCCGCTATACCTGTGGGGAAGAGAAAGGACCGTGTGGGGACCTGAGGTGCATACCTGGGGGTGGGGTGTAGGGTATTGTTATAAATAAAGTATCAGCCTCTTGGAGGGAACAGAGATGTGAGGGTCTGTCTCTGCAGCTTTCTTTCCCTCCACTAACTCTATCCAACAGTTAACCCGCAGGCATGTACATGTACTCCTTTCATCGCTGAGGGGGTACATGTAACACTACAACAACATAAGAAGAACAACTATGGAGCTTTCTTCCGTCAAAATCCGAGCATTTTCCAAAATATTGTCCAGTAAAAACGCATAAGTTCATCCAAATTGTGTGACTTTTTTCAACAAAATTGTTTTAAAACACTATCCACGCGGACAAAAATGCATCGACTGCAGGGTTTCCCCTTAATGTAGGGATGGTGGCGCACCGCCACGGCAAAATCATAGCCGCCACACCTTAAAAATACACAATGTCTGACGCTATTTTTAACTTGTATTGCCAATCTAATGATAACAACTGGCCCAATTCCAAAAGGTTTTACTTCCCGTGTAAACACTTTCGTTTCTGTGCTTCCCTGGACACAGAACAACACTTCCTCATTCTTTGCCAATCCGCTTTCAGGCACTGACGTTGTGTTTGCGATCATGGGAAAAATGAACATCAAATCAAAACCACGCAAACATAAAATATTACCACCAGCAGGTCATTAAAATATGAATGGATATAAATGTGTTACGGCTCAGAATCCTGCCGCCACCTCTCATCCATCTGTGCGCTCCAGTGAGAGCACCGCGTTGGGCGCGGCTCTGCACGGCTGCAGGAGACCTGCAATCTGCGCACCTGCCCGTGATGAGCGATCTTCCTTCATAAGCCTGCTCAACCTGCTGTCCCGGGCCGGAACGTAACCTTCTGTGGCAAGCGATCATCGTGCTTTATGCAATATTGCTCTCTCTATCTGTGTGTTTCTCTCCCGTCGTGTTTGATTTGGTCCCGTGTCTTCCTTGTCCTTCCAGCGGTCTGCCTTCGTTCCTGTGTTGGCGAGCTGTGCGTCTCGTCCTTTCTTGTACCCTTGCTCCCCGGACTGCCCTTTTGGATTCTCGACCTCCTGCTTGGACACAGACCTTCTACGCCCCGCTCAGCCCCCGACTATCTGCCTGCCCACCGACTGCCTTCTTCCCTTGTCCCTCCTCAACATTCAACATTACGGTATCACACAACAGTTAATTCACACATAGTCTCACACACACACACCATGGATTTTTGTCACACTTCATTCTCTAGTTAAGTATATTGCTGTTTGATTATTATATACTGTATATATACAGTATATTGTAACCTATATAATAAATCATAGAGCTTTACTGCCCCCTTGTGTCTGTGCCGTCATCTCCCTCCCCGTACGTAACAGAATGTAGCCTATTATTTGCTCACTGTTGACTAGGGATGCACCGAAAATTCGGCCGCCGAAAAAAGCTTTGATCACCGAAAACAGCGCTGCCGAAACCGGATGTTGTGATAATGTAGGCAAGATGCACGCGGTTGTCTGGAGCATAGTCAGAATTTCTGCAATGTGGACTTAACTTTAATGAATCCCAGATATACCCGTGGACAGCAATCTAAAAAAATGTGCAAACATTTAGAGGACAGTGGTGGCTTTTAAGGAGAGAAAGTCCAACTTGAGCAACAGCGCCAAGCAAGAGTGACGTCATACTCGCTGCAGCTTGCTTACTGTCGGGGACATCGATGGACAGAAATTAAGTCTCCTAACACGAGTGCAGTCTATAATAACAGCAGTAAGAAAGATGCTGGATTAGATGCTAGTCGCTTTTAATCAAGAAAAAGTCACTAAAAGTCCCTGGACACTTGAAAAATTCCCTACAAAATTCAAAATTGACCTGTTTATAACAATATTGACCTTAAATGGGGTCCTGAGCAGAATTTTAGATTATTTTTTATTTTTTTTTTATTATTATTACTATTTGAGTCAAACTTGAATGTAATTATGATAACTATATTATTGTCATGATCTCACATGACAAATTGGATTTTATCATTAGTTTCCTTAGTTTCTTTATAATTTCCTGTCCAGCTCTCCTATTTTTGTTTCCACTTCCTGTTTGCCACTTCTCTTATTTGAGCACTGGCTGGCTTCGTCGCCTGTTCCTGGTTACTAACCAGGATGATTTTTATGCTTTGTTGGGATATTTTTGCTCTGTACTCGTGGGTGCTGCATAGCTTTCACTGTGCTTCTTGTGCACTTCCCTGCTGCACTATTTCCTTTCCCCCCACCTCAAATAAAAGTGTTTGTACTTGAATTTGGCCTGCTGTCTCTGCATTTTGGGATGCAGAAACCCAATACCGAATGAGATAATTATGACCTAATAATGCATGTTTTGGACTTAAATCAAAAAGAAATATGTATATAAAATATTTTAGTGCATGATAACAAATTAAAAATAATAAAACAAGAAAATAACCAACCTTCCAGCCACAACTATCACCAATGATCAAACCCAAAGTGTTTGCTTTACAACAGCAATGCATTAATGCAGTGCACTATGGAGGATAGTGACTATGTCAAGGCAAATTTGCTATTATATTCTTATCAGTGACAGAGCAGGAAGGGGCTAGGAATATTTTTGCAGTAAAACTAAGTGTGCTGTTGTACATCAATTGACAGTCTACATGCGGAAAATCAATCATCAATCAATCAATCAATCAATGTTTATTTATATAGCCCTAAATCACAAGTGTCTCAAAGGGCTGCACAAGCCACAATGACATCCTCGGTACAGAGCCCACATAAGGGCAAGGAAAAACTCACCCCAGTGGGACGTCGATGTGAATGACTATGAGAAACCTTGGAGAGGACCGCATATGTGGGTAACCCCCCCCCTCTAGGGAGACCGAATGCAATGGATGTCGAGTGGGTCTAACATAATATTGTGAGAGTACAGTCCATAGTGGATCCAGCATAACAGTAAGAGTCCAGTCCACAGTGGGGTCAGCAGGAAACCATCCCGAGCGGAGACAGGTCAGCAGCGCAGAGATGTTCCCAACCGATATACAGGCGAGCGGTCCACCCCGGGTCCCGACCCCGGACAGCCAGCACCCCATCCATGGCCACCGGATCTGTGTGTCTCCCCTTCCACAAGGGATAGGGGGGAGCAGAGGAGAAAAGAAAAGAAACGGCAGATCAACTGGTCTAAAAAAAGGGGGGCTATTGAAAGGCTAGAGTATACAAATGAGTTTTGAGATGGGACTTAAATGTTTCTACTGAGGTAGCATCTCTAACTGTTACCGGGAGGGCATTCCATAGTACTGGAGCCCGAATAGAAAACGCTCTACAGCCCGCAGACTTTTTTTGGGCTCTGTGAATCACTAATAAGCCGGAGTTCTTTGAACGCAGATTTCTTGCCGGGACATATGGTACAATACAATCGGCAAGATAGACTGGAGCTAGACCGTGTAGTATTTTATACGTAAGTAGTAAAACCTTAAAGTCGCATCTTAAGTGCACAGGAAGCCAGTGCAGGTGAGCCAGTATAGGCGTAATATGATCAAACTTTCTTGTTCTTGTCAAAAGTCTAGCAGCCGCATTTTGTACCAACTGTAATCTTTTAATGCTAGACATAGGGAGACCCGAAAATAATACGTTACAGTAATCGAGACGAGACGTAACGAACGCATGAATAATGATCTCAGCATCGCTAGTGGACAAAATGGAACGAATTTTAGCGATATTACGGAGATGAAAGAAGGCCGTTTTAGTAACACTCTTAATGTGTGACTCAAAGGAGAGAGTTGGGTGGAAGATAATACCCAGATTCTTTACTGAGTCGCTTTGTGTAATTGTTTGGTTGTCAAATGTTAAGGTGGTATTATCAAATAAATGTCGGTGTTTAGCAGGACCGATAATCAGCATTTCCGTTTTCTTAGTGTTGAGTTGCAAGAAGTTAGCGGACATCCATTGTTTAATTTCATTAAGACACGCCTCCAGCTGACTACAATCCGGCGTGTTGGTCAGCTTTAGGGGCATGTAGAGTTGGGTGTCATCAGCATAACAATGAAAGCTAACACCGTATTTGCGTATGATGTCGCCTAGCGGCATACTAAAGAGTGCAGGGCCAAGAACCGAACCCTGGGGGACTCCGCACGTTACCTTAACATAGTCCGAGGTCACATTGTTATGGGAGACGCACTGCATCCTGTCAGTAAGATAAGAGTTAAACCACGACAAGGCTAAGTCTGACATACCAATACGTGTTTTGATACGCTCTAATAAAATGTTATGATCGACGGTATTGAAAGCAGCGCTAAGATCAAGAAGCAGCAACATAGATGACGCATCAGAATCCATCGTTAGCAGTAGATCATTAGTCATTTCTGCGAGGGCTGTCTCCGTAGAGTGATTTGCCCTGAAACCGGATTGAAAAGGTTCACAGAGATTGTTTGACACTAAGTGTTCATTTAGCTGCTGTGCGACAATTTTTTCGAGGATTTTCGAGATAAACGGAAGGTGGGACACTGGCCGGTAGTTTACCATGAGGTCAGGATCGAGGTTAGGTCTTTTGAGCAAAGGATGAATAACCGCTTTTTTGAATGCTAGTGGAACAGTGCCAGAGGAAAGTGATAAGTTTATAATATTTAGCACTGATGGACCTAATAATACAAAAAGCTCCTTAATAAGTTTCCCAGGAAATGGGTCAAGTAAACATGTTGTTTGTTTTGTCCCCTTAACACATCTTAACAATTCCTCTAATGTTATTTCATCAAAGAGAGATAAACTATTTTGGAGGGCGGTATCCTTCGTAGATACAGTCGTATCTGTGTTAATAGAACCCAGTTGTAGCTGCGATGCATTGTCTTTAATCTCCTTTCTAATGAGTTCAATTTTCTTATTAAAGAAATTCATAAAATCATCTGCTGAGTGGGTGGAGCTACTGGGAGGAGTCCCTTGTTGGGTTAGCGATGCTACTGTACTAAACAAAAATTTCGGATCATTTTTGTTGAGGTGGATGAGATTTGAGTAATACTTAGCTTTAGCTAGGGTAAGCATGTGTTTATAAGTTATTAAACTATCACTCCATGCTTGATGGAAAACCTCAAGTTTAGTAGCGCGCCATTTGCGTTCCAGCTTTCTACATGATAATTTATGGGCTCTAGTTTCTTCTGTAAACCATGGGGTGCGCCTTTTAGGGGCTCTTTTAAGCTTTAGCGGTGCTATACTATCAATGGTGTAGCGCAGGGCGTCGTTAAAGTTGTTAGTGAGGTTATCAATAGAGCCGACATAATTTGGGAATGGTGCCATTACCGAAGGCAGTAGGCCAGCAAGAGTCATCGTTGTGGCAGCATTAATGTTGCGGCTGCTATAGTAGTTATTATTATTAGTTTGTTGACAATGAGTCAGAACTTCAAATTTTATAAGGTAATGATCGGACATTACTTTAGTATACGGGAGTATCGTAACTTTGGAGGTGGTGACACCCCTGACCAGCACTAGATCTATCGTATTACCGTTGCGATGCGTAGGTTCATTTATTATTTGTGTAAGACCACAGCTATCAATTATAGTCTGGAGCGCCATGCACTGAGGGTCCGATGGGGTATTCATATGGATATTAAAGTCCCCCATTATGATTATATTGTCGGCGTGCGTCACTAAATCAGCAACGAACTCTGAAAATTCACTGATGAAGTCCGAATTGGGTCCTGGGGGGCGGTAGATAACAGCCAGGTGGAGAGGCAGCGGTGTGACAAACCTCATAGTAAGCACCTCAAACGAGTTATATTTATTATTTAGGTTCGGGGTAAGATTAAAGTTTTTGTTGTGTATGAGTGCGACTCCCCCACCCCTTTTAATGGGACGGGCAATATGCGCTCCAGCATAGCCAGGAGGAGACGCCTCACCCAGCGCAAAGAAATCGTCTGGTTTGAGCCAGGTCTCGGCGAGACCAATGACGTCAATATTATTGTCTCTAATGACCTCATTAACTAATAACGTTTTGGAAGATAATGATCTTATGTTTAAGAAGCCCATATTATAGGTAGTGGGCTGTTTTGAGGAGTTTTTGTTGAAATTATCCGTAGTAGCAATATTAATAATGTTGTGTTAATTATGTGTAGTGCACTTTAAATAATTTCGACCATATCTAGGAATTGATATGACGGGAATTTTCCGATTGTTTGCTTGATGTTGTGATAAACCGAACGCATCATAACTTGCCACCTCAGTAGAGTGCATGTCTACTTCTGACACAGAATTTTTTTTTTTTGAGTTGTGTATTGTTCTAAAATAGTTGCTATGTGTGCAGGTATTATCCAGCCTGGCGCTGGCTAGTTCTATTTTAACAAACTTCTCACCCGGGCTAGCGCTTCTTTGAGGATTAGCCTTTCGCTTTGTTGTTAGCCCCGCTCGGCATCCCCGCTTCTGCTTCCGCTCACACCGCTTACGTGTCTTCCGTTGACGGTCCCCGCTGCTTCAGAGGCCGCTGGATGTAGCCAGCGAAGAATCCCCATGCTAGCGAGGAGGTCGAAAGTACACGCATCTTTCAGCCTATAACGGCCCGATCTATCCACATCCAGAATCGTCTGTCGGTCGTATCTGATCACGTGAGCCAGCCATGAAATAGACAGAATTGAAGGGTATTTTTGCCAAATTGCTCTACACTTCCAAGAGCGTCTGCAAGCCGCTGCCATCAGGGCGCCGCCATCTTGCATCAATAAGGCCCCCTTCTGATCGCAAAGGCCCTACCTACGCTAGAGGTGTCAAGCTCATTTTCATTTGTACAAAACGCAAAACCAGTGAAGTTGGCATGTTGTGTAAATGGTAAACAAAAACAGAATACATCCATCCATCCATCCATCTTCTTCCGCTTATCCGAGGTCGGGTCGCGGGGGCAGCAGCCTAAGCAGGGAAGCCCAGACTTCCCTCTCCCCAGCCACTTCGTCCAGCTCCTCCCGGGGGATCCCGAGGCGTTCCCAGGCCAGCCGGGAGACATAGTCTTCCCAACGTGTCCTGGGTCTTCCCCGTGGCCTCCTACCGGTCGGACATGCCCTAAACACCTCCTTAGGGAGGCGCTCAGGTGGCATCCTGACCAGATGACCGAACCACCTCATCTGGCTCCTCTCGATGCGGAGGAGCAGCGGCTTTACTTTGAGCTCCCCCCGGATGACAGAGCTTCTCACCCTATCTCTAAGGGAGAGCCTCGCCACCCGGCGGAGGAAACTCATTTCGGCCGCTTGTACCCGTGATCTTGTCCTTTCGGTCATAACCCAAAGCTCATGACCATAGGTGAGGATGGGAACGTAGATCGACCGGTAAATTGAGAGCTTTGCCTTCCAGCTCAGCTCCTTCTTCACCACAACGGATCGATACAGCGTTCGCATTACTGAAGACGCCGCACCGATCCGCCTGTCGATCTCACGATCCACTCTTCCCTCACTCGTGAACAAGACTCCGAGGTACTTGAACTCCTCCACTTGGGGCAAGATCTCCTCCCCAACCCGACAGAATACAATGATTTGCAAATCCTTTTCAACCTATATTCAATTGAATACACTGCAAAGACAGGATACTTAACGTTCAAACTGGTAAACTGTGTTATTTTTGGCAAATATTAGTTCATTTGGAATTTTATGCCTGCAACATGTTTAAAAAAAGCTGGCACAAGTGGCCAAAAGACTGGGAAAGTTGAGGAATGCTCATCAAACTCTTATTTGAAACATCCCACAGGTGAACAGACTAATTAGGAACAGGTGGGTGCCATGATTGCAACCAAAGCAGCTTCCATGAAATCTCAGTCATTCACAAACAAGGATGGGTCATCACTTTGTGAACAAATGCGTGAGCAAATTGTCCAACAGTTTAAGAACAACATTTCTTAACGAACTATTGCAAGGAATTTAGGGATTTCACCATCTACGGGCCGCAATAGCATCAAAAGGTTCAGAGAATCTGGGGAATTTACTGCAAGTAAGCGACAAGGCCGAAAACCAACATTAAATGCTCGTGACCTTCGATTCCTCAGGCGGTACTGCATCAAACAGTGACATCAGTGTGTAAAGGATATCACCGCATGGGCTCAGGAACACTTCAGAAAACCACTGTCAGTAACTACAGTTGGTCGCTACATTAGACATTAAACATCTTGTCTTTGTGGTCTATTCAATTGAATATAAGTTGAAAAGGATTTGCAAATCATTGTATTCTGTTTTTATTTACGATTTACACAACGTGTCAACTTCACTGGTTTTGGATTTAGACAGGACATCTGCAGAAAGTCAGTGTGAAAATAAGCTGTGTTGCAAACAAGGCGGGACATTTTCAACACTTCTGGATTGAGTCATGACCAATGTTTCTTTTAATTTTTAATGTTTGTGAGCAAACGCACAAACTCCCTGAGCATTCAGTGGAGCACATGTGAGCAACATCAGACGTGCACACTGTGGCCACACCAGCGTCACACCTGTCCCAAAGCTGACATCATAACAATTTAAATGTTTTATTAAAATAATTTTCTGATATAAGTGATTTTGCCCTCTTACAATGACAATAACAAAAAAACATGTTTTTCATGACCTTTGTGCTAGTATTGTATGTCTGGCTGCGGGTTCTGCCTTTAAAAGAAATGTTACCCCTTTCAGAGATTACATTTAGTTCCTGTAACTTTCTGTCTGTAAAATGCATCTTTATATTAGCATTTATGAAATCTAGTGACAATATTTCATGAATAATATCCTTAGATTAACATTCTTAATAAATGGCAGTAAAATAAGCACACATCTGATTGAGGAGTCAGAGTGTTACAACCTGTCATTTATACATTGTGTGGTGTTGGGGTTGTCCGACTTTTTGTGTGGCCATAAACGCAACACTGGCTAAGTGCCATGAGTGCGTGTGTTGGTGCACGTGAGACAGAGCGAGTGGCTTCTGTTGAAACGACGGATGACAAAGTTGGTTTAAGCCTGGTTTGTATGGCAGAAAATGACCAGTTTTTATAGATAAAATGTTTTTTTACTCATGTTTTTGATGTGGTTACAAACAGTTTTGCTCAATAAAGTGAATGATGGAATTCCTGTCCATAAAGTGTCTCGACAGACGATAATTGAACTGTGTTGACAAAGATTGTTTTATTCATTGGGGCCACTCTTGTTGTCACCTGTCACTCATAGAGTTGTATTGCAAAATCATACAGAATACATTGTAATGTGTTTATTTTGTTTAAAGTTCAGATGGGATTTTTGATTTCCTGCGCAGCATTAAAGGCCTACTGAAACCCACTACTACCGACCAGTTTATATATCAATGATGAAATCTTAACATTGCAACACATGCCAATACGGCCGGGTTAGTTTACTAAAGTGTAATTTTGAATTTCGTGCAACATATCCTGCTGAAAACGTCTCGGTATGATGACGTCAGCGCGTCACGTCGCGGATTGTGGAGGACATTTTGAGACAGCATGATGGCCAGCTATTAAGTCGTCTGTTTCATCACAAAATTCCACAGTATTCTGGACATCTGTGTTGGTGAATCTTTTGCAATTTGTTCAATGAACAATGGAGACAGCAAAGAAGAAAGCTGTAGGAGGGAAGCGGTGTATTGCGGCCGACTGCAGCAACACAAACACAGCCGCTGTTTCATTGTTTACATTCCCGAAAGATGACAGTCAAGCTTTACCATTGGCCTGTGGAGAACTGGGACAACAGAGACTCTTACCAGGAGGACTTTGAGTTGGATACGGAAACACGGTACCGTGAGTACGCTTCCAAAGATTTGATCGCTTGCCCGTACGTGCGTGCCGCTATGTGCATGTCACGTAAATAATTCGATGTATACACCCTGATGATTATATTGTGTGATGACTGTATTATGATGATAGTATATATGATAGTATATGTCTGTATCATGAATCAATTTAAGTGGACCCCGACTTAAACAAGTTGAAAAACGTATTTGGGTGTTACCATTTAGTGGTCAATTGTACGGAATATGTACTTCACTGTGCAACCTACTAATAAAAGTCTCAAAAAGTCTCACGTACGTAACTTTGGGGACTTTGGGGAAATATATGTGCTGTATGAACTTTGGGGAGGTGAACGGTACTTTGGGCTGTGGGATTGAGTGTGTTGTGCAGGTGTTTGAGTTGTATTGGCGGGTTATATGGACGGGAGGGGGGAGGTGTTTGTTATGCGGGATTAATTTGTGGCATATTAAATATAAGCCTGGTTGTGTTGTGGCTAATAGAGTATATATATGTCTTGTGTTTATTTACTGTTTTAGTCATTCCCAGCTGAATATCAGGTCCCACCCGCCTCTCACAGCATCTTCCCTATCTGAATCGCTCCCACTGCCCTCTAGTCCTTCACTCGCACTTTCCTCATCCACAAATCTTTCATCCTCACTCAAATTAATGGGGAAATTGTCACTTTCTCGGTCTGAATCGCTCTCGCTGCTGGTGGCCATGATTGTAAACAATGTGCGGATGTGAGGAGCTCCACAACCGGTGACGTCACGCTACTCGTCTGCTACCTCTGGTACAGGCAAGGCTTTTTTTATCAGCGACCAAAAGTTGAGAACTTTATCGTCTATGTTCTTTACTAAATCCTTTCAGCAAAAATATGGCAATATCGCAAAATGATCAAGTATGACACATAGAATGGACCTGCTATCCCCGTTTAAATAAGAAAATCACATTTCAGTAGGCCTTCAATTTGCTGTGCGCAGAGGACGCGTGAGCAGTGCGCAATTGCGCAGGCGCGCACCTTAGAGGGAACGTTGGTCATGACTGTAAAATAAATTAAAAAATCCTCTTTTCCTTGGCACAGTCGGAAGAGGTGGTCCTGGGCCATGCACAAACATCGTTGCCCAACCTGCTGTCGGATATACTAAAGCAGAATGACTCAAAATAACCCATAAAGTCAAACTGCAAGGTAGATGCACAAGTGCGCAGGGGAGGGCACACAGGGCATATTTTCCATTTTATTAGAATGTTTCTCTTGCCAGTTATCAATAATCTGCACCTGTATTTACCGTATTTTCCGCACTATAAGGCGCACCTAAAAACCACACATTTTCTCAAAAGCTGACAGTGCGCCTTATTACCCGGTGCGCTTTATTACGATTCATTTTCATAAAGTTTCGATCTCGCAACTTCGGTAAACAGCCGCCATCTTTTTTCCCGGTAGAACAGGAAGCGCTTCTTCTTCTACGCAAGCAACCGCCAAGGAAAGCACCCGCCCCCATAGAACAGGAAGCGCTTCTTCTTCTACTGTAAGCAACCACCCGCCCCCGGAAGAAGAAGAAAAAACGCGCGGATATCACCGTACGTTTCATTTCCTGTTTACATCTGTTAAGACCACAAAATGGCTCCTACTAAGCGACAAGGATCCGGTTCATAAAAAGACGCAATCTCTCCATCCGCACACGGATTACTACCGTATTTCACAGCAACTGATATTCCTGTGAACCGCACTGTGGAACGGGAGCACGTACGGTGAATATTCGCACCACAGGGAATGAGAAGTCATCCTTCACTGTGGTTCTAGCTTGCCATGCTAACTTCCACCCATGGTGATATTCAAAAGGAAGACCTTGCCAAAAGAGACCTTTCCAGCCGGCGTCATCATAAAAGCTAACTCGAAGGGATGGATGGATGAAGAAAAGATGAGCGAGTGGTTAAGGGAAGTTTACGCGAAGAGGCCGGGTGGCTTTTTTCACACAGCTCCGAAGGCGAACACACCTTCACTAAGACGGGCAGACAGCGCCGGACGACATACGCCAACATTTGCCAGTGGATCGTAAATGCCTGGGCAGATATTTCGGTCACAACTGTGGTCCGAGCTTTCCGGAAGGCAGGATTCACAGAACAACAGCGACACTGACTCCGATGACTTCGACGAGACGGAACCGGCCATTTTGGATACCACGCTTGCGCAACTTTTCAATTCGGACACCGAAGACGAAGAATTCGAAGGATTTACGAATGAAGAATAACTTCAGAAGGTGAGCGCTATGTTTATTTTGTGTGTTGTGACATTAACGTTCGAGCAACATTATGTTGCTATTGCTCTACACCATTTTGAATTTTACTATGTTTGTGATTGCACATTTGCGTACATTTTGGGACAGAGTTGTTAGAACGCTGGTTTTCAATATATTATTAAAGTTTGACTGAACTATCTGACTGTTTTTTTGACATTCCCTTTAGCGCAGCGTAGGCGCGGTTTATAATCCGGGGCGGCTTATTGGTGGACAAAGTTATGAAATATGTAATTCATTGAAGGTGCGGCTAATAATCCGGTGCGCCTTATAGTGCGGAAAATACGGTACCTGAAAAAAGTCAGTTTAGGGTCATCAAACTATTTATGGTGTATGTCTTGTATGAAAGTACATGATTAATTATTTATCATCTGGAAATGTGATTATGAAGCTGTTAATCCATTTATAGTCTGGACAGGACACAAGCCTACAGTAGGTATTTGATGTGTTTATTGCACAGATGTAATTTGTGCCCCCAGCTTGCCTATCACAAATTCATTAAGAACATTGTTAAGAAATACACAAATCTGCTCCACTATCAGAAGTTTTTACCTAAAAGTGACCTAAAAGTGAAAGATAAAACATGGCAAATAGAAATAAATGAGATGCCATTGTGGTGATGGGGGTATGCGATAGGAGTTAATGACCTCGATAAAGGAGCAGGGATGTGGACGGCCTGAGGAGGAGACGTGAAGCGTTGCCGTGACAGCGGTGGTGTAGTGCTGGTGACGAGAAGAGATGAAGAGGCCGCACTACTTGGCTGGCGTTACACATTAGCACTGTTGTTTGCCAGGGGCATCAAGGGGTACTGTGTGTGTGTGTGTGTGTGTGTGTGTGTGCGTGCGTGTGTGTGTGTGTGTGTGTGTGTGTGTGTGTGTGTGTGTGTGTGTGTGTGCGTGTGTGTGAGCGAGGTACCAAGACGCCCCAACTGAGGCCTTGCGTGGTGACAGCGGCTGATAGCAATCTAATGAGATAAGGAACGTATGCAAATGAACCTGGCCACAGTTCACTCTAATCAGCTTAACGCTCAGATGGATATCAGGGTTCTGTCACATGCGAACGTTCGCACACTAAGAATTTGAAACAATCAGCGGGAGCCATTTTTCATGCCACGTGTAAATACAAAGCGCACAAACACATTTGGATTCATAGAGGACATTGAGCAATTATAACCTAATGAACGCGAAATTACTCTTAAGCACGAATATTGAACATGGATAAACAACTTCATCATCATTTCATTAATATAAACCCAATATGCATCCCCTCCAGGATTGTCCATTGTTGTGGCCTAAAAAGTAAATGTACAATACGAGTAAGTATAGCCAATAATAGATGATATCTGTCTATTACCTGACCGCATCTATGTTAGCTACCTCTCTTTGTTTATAATGTAAATTTTCTGCTGGATCTACTCTCTATTTTATGCTGCTCTTTTTTTTGTTGTTGCTGCAGCTGTTACATATACTGTAATATTGTACATGGTCATTGGGATTTGGTATATATTGTATATATTATATACAAATATAATATAATATAATATAATAATATAATATATCAGTATATGTTATATACTGTATATATAATATGTAGATGTTACATATATGTTATATTTTATATTGCTACTATGGTATACTTTTAGTCTACTTTATACCTGCATTATTCTTTCCATCCTTCCCCTTCCCATCCTTTTAACTGAGCTACTGTGTGGAACAATTTCCCTTGTGGATCAATAAAGTTTGTCTAAGTCTAATCTAAGTCTAAACAAGTCCATTTGTCGTTATGTCTTTCATAATGATTGTGAACGATTGGCAAAACTCCCTTTTGAGATTTGAATGTTTAAATGTAATGTTTTATTTCAATACATCTTACCAGGACAATTGTGTCTTGTTCCATTGGCAGAATTTTGCTAATTACAAGGAAAAATAGCTTTTCTTTATAATGTTGATGGAGGTTTTTGGATTTTTTTTCAGGCAGGATTTTCAGGCAACTCTCATTGGCTTCTGTGGAGGTTGCCCTCTTATGGGTTCTCCTGACCACACAGATCATCCGTGGGCCCGTGAGTCTGGTGTAACAATGTCTTTATTTTTCTGTACACGCGCCAGGTCAGCACTCTTATTGTCAACTTTACAGTCTGTTTTGGGTTTTGCGTCCTGTGCCTCCCAACTCCAACCACCCGTGTCTCCTCTCGGCTGCTGCTAATAAGCATGGCAGGTGATTGGATGATCAGTCCCAGCTGGGTGATCCAATCACCTGCCAGCTGTGCTTCGAGGCCGGTCCTTCCACACCCCGCTCCGCGGCAGACCCGCAGACCACGCCCCCCTCCACAGCTTCAATATTAGCTGACTTGTGCTAGTGTTTATTTACGAGTTAGAATGCATAAAAAAAAGGATTGTAAATGATAGACAAAACTCCAAAAAAGTACAGCTGCCCTTTAAAAGGTATATGTCTTGTATGAAAGTACATGATTAATTATTTATCATCTGGAAATGTGATTATGAAGCTGTTAATCCATTTATAGTCGGGACAGGACACATGCCTATAGTAGGTGTTTTATGTGTTTATTGCACAGATTTTAATTTGTGCCCCAAGCTTGCCTATCACAAATTAATTAAGAACATTGTTAACAAATACACAAATCGGCATCACAATCAGATGTTTTACCTAAAAAATCTGAATTTGCGGTAGCTTTTTCAGAATGTTGTGGCAAAAGTTGCAACATTTTGAGGCTCATTTTTTTTAAATAACACCCTGTGATGTTTTTTCCCTGCATAACTAATAATCGCAATACTTCATTATAATTACAGAAAGTAAGACCACCAAAGGCTTCCTTATTGTCTGCTCTGTCATCCACAAGCTGCAGACATTCTCCGTGTATGTTTTATGCTTGAAAAGTGTACGTTTGTCTTCAACATTCATTTATGTTCCAACACATTTACCCGGACACGTTAAGAGCATTTGTGCACTGTTAAGAGCGAGCTATAGACCTAAATGAAAGATTATCATCACACTTCAACATGTCTGACATGCTGCCTCTTTTGCTAGGTCAGCATTGCAAATGAAAATGTGTTCCTAATTGTCCTACCCTGGGTAAATAAATGTTAAATAGATATACAAATACATACAACTAGGAGGTAAATGTTTGAATTATAATATCATGTAAAAGTCCATTCATTTCAGGTTTTCAGTTTCGAGTGTGAAACTAATACGTAATATCAATTAAAGGCCTACTGAAATGCGATTTTCTTATTCAAACGGGGATAGCAGGTCCATTCTATGTGTCATACTTGATCATTTCGCGATATTGCCATATTTTTGCTGAAAGGATTTAGTAGAGAACATCGACGATAAAGTTCTCAACTTTTGGTCACTGATAAAAAAAGCCTTGCCTGTACCGGAAGTAGCAGACGAGTAGCGTGACGTCACAGATTGTGGAGCTCCTCACATCCGCACATTGTTTACAATCATGGCCACCAGCAGCGAGAGCGATTCGAACCGAGAAAGCGACAATTTCCCCATTAATTTGAGCGAAGATGAAAGATTTGTGGATGAGGAAAGTGAGAGTGAAGGACTAGAGGGCAGTGGGAGCGATTCAGATGGGGAAGATGCTGTGAGAGGCGGGTGGGACCTGATATTCAGCTGGGACTGACTAAAACAGTAAATAAACACAAGACATATATATATACTCTATTAGCCACAACACAACCAGGCTTATATTTAATATGCCACAAATTAATCCCGCATAACAAACACCTCCCGCCTCCCGTCCATATAACCCACCAATACAACTCTGAAACACCTGCACAACACACTCAATCCCACAGCCCAAAGTACCGTTCACCTCCCCAAAGTTCATATAGCACATGTATTTCCCCAAAGTCCCCAAAGTTACGTACGTGACATGCACATAGCGGCACGCACGTACGGGCAAGCGATCAAATGTTTGGAAGCTGCAGCTGCATGCGTACTCAAAGTCCTCCTGGTAAGAGTCTCTGTTGTCCCAGTTCTCCACAGGCCAATGGTAAAGCTTGACTGTCATCTTCCGGGAATGTAAACAATGAAACACCGGCTGTGTTTGTGTTGCTGCAGTCGGCCACAACACACTGCTTCCCACCTACAGCTTTCTTCTTTGCTGTCTCCATTGTTCATTGAACAAATTGCAAAAGATTCACCAACACAGATGTCCAGAATACTGTGGAATTTTGCGATGAATACAGACGACTTAATAGCTGGCCACCATGCTGTCCCAAAATGTCCTCCACAATCCGTGACGTCACGCGCTGACGTCATCATACCGAGACGTTTTCAGCAGGATATTTCGCGCAAAATTTAAAATTGCACTTTAGTAAGCTGATCCGGCCGTATTGGCATGTGTTGCAATGTTAAGATTTCATCATTGATATATAGACTATCAGACTGCGTGGTCGGTAGTAGTGGGTTTCAGTAGGCCTTTAAATACATACAAAGTGAAATATGTCAAGCTTTTAGTTGTTATAGTTGTGATAATCATGGTTTACAGTTTTTGAAAACCCAATATTTTTTTAAATTTTCAATTCAAGGTTTTCTTAGGTTGCATTCAAATTATATCAAATGAAATGTTGACATATCTTGATTTGCATATATCAGTTTTATCTTGTAAATTTAATTTCTGGTATAAATAAACCTTTGCATGGTATTCAGATTTGTTTGAGTTCTACCTCTACATTACCTATGTGGCTTAGTGGTGTAGACCGGCATTGAAAGTAGGTCTAAGCTATGCGGAATACCGTCATTTGGGCCGTTCGAGCATTAAAGAGTTGTTACAGGTTGTTTCTGCGTCATCGACACAAGAAAAAAACTAGTTTTGATTGAACGTTGCTCAGATATAAATTCCTTTGGCTAAATGACGCTGATTGGACAAAATGTGCAGGAAAGTTGCGGGCTTTAGACAATGTGGCGAGGCAACGCGTCATTTGTTGGGATTGGGTACATTTGCATGAATTAGCGCAATCGCAACATAGCAAGATCCTAGAGGCACCGACTACATTGTGTAATGCAGTATATTCTGGGGATTTTAGTATCCGGCATTTTTCAACAAAAATTATTTTGCAGTCCGAGTAAAAGTGCCTCACACTTTATCGTATTTTGAGAGTTAGAAGAAAATTTTACTAAAATATCGATACCGCCGATACCAGACCTTTCTGCTCTAATATCGATTCTCAAATCAAAATATCGATACTTTTGATACTTTAATTATTTGACATAACGTGTATCATTAAAAAGAACACAGTGCAAAAAAGTAACTAAACTTGTGAATGAGGCAATGTGTCAAGGTTGTATGCTTTTGTTTATAATATGTTCAGTATCTCCACGATGTTCATGTAACTGAATTGTGACTTACTTTTTATTCCAATCGTAGTTCTTTTTTATTTAATTATTTTAATGATTTTAATATGTTACTTATTTCCTTTAGTTATGGTTTGAAACGTTTTTCTGTACTTTGTATGATTTTGTCTATTTTTTTTACCTTCACTGTGATATTTTTCACGCCACTACCTCAATATACTTCAACGTTTGAATTAAATACATGTATAGTAATAATACATATAATAGTATTTATATAAATAATAATAATACATGATATAATACACACTATATCAGTGGTTCTCAATTTTTTTTCACCAAGTATCATCTCTTAAAAAACTTAGCTCACCAACTACCACCATGATGACCAACATTAAAATTCAGTAGCGTAGTAGGCCTAAGTAGTCATTAAAATAACATGTGTATTTGATATTTTGGCCACTAAAACATTACACACAGTTTGAACAGAAACATTGTGTTTGAATATAGGAAAATAAATCACTGTACTTTGATCAAGTGATTATTTGACGTACCACTAGATGGAGCCCGCATACCAACAGTGGTGCACGTACTGCAGTCTCCGAATCCCTGTACAAAAACAATAAATAATAATTAAATAGCTGTATTCTTAATATAATTATATTAAAGTTAAAGTTAATGTACCAATAATTGTCACACATACATTAGGTGTGGTGAAATTAGTCTTCTGCATTTAACCCATCCCCTTGTTCACCCCCTGTGAGGTGAGGGAAGCAGTGAGCAGCAGCGGTGGCCGCGCCCCGGAATCATTTTGGTGATTTAATCCCCAATTCCAACCCTTGATGCTGAGTGCCAAGCAGGGAGGTAATGGGTCTCATTGTTATAGTCTTTAGTATGACTCGCCAGGGTTTGAACTCACAACCTACCGATCTCAGGGTGGACATATTTGCAATACACAACTTCTTAAATTTTAGCAGGCACATGAGGTACATTTGCATAAAGTATCAAATCGGTATTGCAATACCAGCCTGAATTTGACTCTGTATCGGATCGAAAAGAAAATGAGTGGTATCGAACAACATTATTGCAAACATACAAAAATAAAAATACGCTACAAGTACTTTCACCAGCGGTACGCACCCAAACCAGCTAGAATAGATACTTGTATACTTTATTAATCTCTGATGATGTGGAATGAGTAAAAATCATTGCAGCTGGAGCTACGTGCAATCAAGCAATACATTCCAAGCATTTAGTGTACTGTATGTCTCATTTACAGTATGTGGATCTCTTGCCCAAATTGATCAAAATCCTACCCAACAATATGATCTTGTCATCTTAACAGAAGCCACCTTTTCTGTCAGAACGACTATTTTGGTTGACGGCGGTGTGCTGGCACCCATCTTTTCTGGCTCATGTCCCAAATAGCATTCATCTAATGAAAACCTGGCTGGCTGTCTCATCAAGGATCATTGCCAAAGGTTCCTCTACCCCGCATCAAAGTCACTCTGCTTTAATGTAGCTTTTATCAATGGCCAAATGAAAGCAAATAACTTCACTTAAAATTTGAAAGGATCCACAAGACGGGAAGATGAAGCGAGGACCGATAATTCTTTGGGGAACCTATTATAGTAACCAGCAGTGTACGAATGTTTGTTATGCATCCGTATTTAACTGAAAGCAGTAAATGCAGATTATGTTTCTAACTCATTTTTCTAACAATTAATGTCTACACTAACGGGCTACAATGTTAGGTGTACTTATTTAACATAATTCATAGAAAAAACTGTAGCAACAACGTCAAATCCAATCCAAACTTAGTGTCATGTTTGTAAAGACATGATTATTGTCCATTTGGGGACCAGTTCTCGATATTACTATACAGGTAAAAGCCAGTAAATTAGAATATTTTGGAAAAACTTGATTTATTTCAGTAATTGCATTCAAAAGGTGTAACTTGTACATTATATTTATTCATTGCACACAGACTGATGCATTCAAATGTTTATTTCATTTAATTTTGATGATTTGAAGTGGCAACAAATGAAAATCCAAAATTCCGTGTGTCACAAAATTAGAATATTACTTAAGGCTAATACAAAAAAGGGATTTTTAGAAATGTTGGCCAACTGAAAAGTATGAAAAAGAAAAATATGAGCATGTACAATACTCAATACTTGGTTGGAGCTCCTTTTGCCTCAATTACTGTGTTAATGCGGCGTGGCATGGAGTCGATGAGTTTCTGGCACTGCTCAGGTGTTATGAGAGCCCAGGTTGCTCTGATAGTGGCCTTCAACTCTTCTGCGTTTTTGGGTCTGGCATTCTGCATCTTCCTTTTCACAATACCCCACAGATTTTCTATGGGGCTAATGTCAGGGGAGTTGGCGGGCCAATTTAGAACAGAAATACCATGGTCCGTAAACCAGGCACGGGTAGATTTTGCGCTGTGTGCAGGCCCCAAGTCCTGTTGGAACTTGAAATCTCCATCTCCATAGAGCAGGTCAGCAGCAGGAAGCATGAAGTGCTCTAAAACTTGCTGGTAGACGGCTGCGTTGACCCTGGATCTCAGGAAACAGAGTGGACCGACACCAGCAGATGACATGGCACCCCAAACCATCACCCAACCATGCAAATTTTGCATTTCCTTTGGAAATCGAGGTCCCAGAGTCTGGAGGAAGACAGGAGAGGCACAGGATCCACGTTGCCTGAAGTCTAGTGTAAAGTTTCCACCATCAGTGATGGTTTGGGGTGCCATGTCATCTGCTGGTGTCGGTCCACTTCAAATCATCAAAATTAAATGAAATAAACATTTGAATGCATCAGTCTGTGTGCAATGAATAAATATAATGTACAAGTTACACCTTTTGAATGCAATTACTGAAATAAATCAAGTTTTTCAAAATATTCTAATTTACTGGCTTTTACCTGTATTTGCGCTCGCATGACAAATTACCGTACTTCCTGTGGTTTGTGTAAAGGTGCGGTTAATCTATGGATTTTTATTGGTTAACGGCTGAATTATGGAATGGATTAAGCAAAGAAATCAAACAATGTACTCAAACGATCCAGTTGAAAAAACAGGAAGAAGAATCCTGATAAACATAATGAAACCTATTAAAAAAGGATAAAATCATATTCATCTTGTAAGGATGAATAAAGCAATCAATGACATCTGTTTTGTTTGATCTCCACTTTACTGCCGTCTTACAGGCACCGTTTGGAAACAGTTAAGGGATGTAAATAAACATTTACTAAGTATTTATATGTAAATATCTTATTTCCCGACGTATACTAGGGTTGTATATGTATATATACAAACCCCGTTTCCATTTAAGTTGGGACATTGATGCCAGCAACATGTGACAAAGAAGTTGGGAAAGGTGGCAATAAATACTGATAAAGTTGAGGAATACTCATCAAAGACTTATTTGGAACATCCCACAGGTGAACAGGCAAATTGGGAACAGGAGGGTGCCATGATTGGGTATAAAAGTAGATTCCATGAAATGCTCAGTCATTCACAAACAAGGATGGGGCGAGGGTCACCACTTTGTCAACAAGTGCGTGAGCAAATTGTTGAACAGTTTAAGAAAAACCTCTTTCAACCAGCTATTGCAAGGAATTTAGGGATTTCACCATCTACAGTCCGTAATATCATCAAAGGATTCAGAGATTCTGGAGAAATCACTGCACGTAAGCAGCTAAGCCTGTGACCTTCGATCCCTCAGGCTGTACTGCATCAACAAGCGACATCAGTGTGTAAAGGATATCACCACATGGGCTCAGGAACACTTCAGAAACCCGCTGTCAGTAACTACAGTTGGTCGCTACATCTGTAAGTGCAAGTTAAAACTCTCCTATGCAAGGCGAAAACCGTTTATCAACAACACCCAGAAACGCCCTCGGCTTCGCTGGGCCTGAGCTCATCTAAAACGGACTGATACAAGGTGGAAAAGTGTTCTGTGGTCTGACGAGTCCACATTTTAAATTGTTTTTGTAAACTGTGGACGTCGTGTCCTCCGGACCAAAAAGGAAAAGAACCATCCGGATTGTTATAGGCGCAATGTTGAAAAGCCGGCATCTGTGATGGTATGGGGGTGTATTAGTGCCCAAGACATGGGTAACTTACACATCTGTGAAGGTGCCATTAATGCTGAAAGGTACATACAGGTTTTGGAGCAACATATGTTGCCATCCAAGCAACGTTACCATGGACGCCCCTGCTTATTTCAGCAAGACAATGCCAAGCCACGTGTTACATCAACGTGGCTTCATAGTAAAAGAGTGCGGGTACTAGACTGGCCTGCCTGTAGTCCAGACCTGTCTCCTATTGAAAATGTGCGTCGCATTATGAAGCCTAAAATACCACAATGGAGACCCCTGGACTGTTGAACAACTTAAGCTGTACATCAAGCAAGAATGGGAAAGAATTCCACCTGAGAAGCTTAAAAAAATGTGTCTCTTCAGTTCCCAAACGTTTACTGAGTGTTGTTAAAAGGAAAGGCCATGTAACACAGTGGTGAACATGCCCTTTCCCAACTACTTTGGCACGTGTTGCAGCCATGACATTCTAAGTTAATTATTATTTGCAAAAAAAAAAAAAAAAAGTTTATGAGTTTGAACATGAAATATCTTGTCTTTGTAGTGCATTCAATTGAATATGGGTTGAAAAGGATTTGCAAATCATTGTATTCCGTTTATATTTACATCCAACACAATTTCACAATTTCCCAACTCATATGGAAACGGGGTTTGTATATATATATATATATATATATATATATATATATATGTAAAGTTTAAAAACAACTCTCTCTCTGCCACACAAATCAAAGCACTCACACATTTACCACCCTCATGTGCGCTCTATTGCAGCGGCCATGCAGAAACAATGTCCACCTATTCAAAGCACTCCAATGCTCTCTGGGTGCTTTTAAATGTTGTTAGTTACACACATTGAACTATACCGAAACAGAATATACAACATAATATTGTTTTGTTTTTTGTGTGTGTTTTATTTTTGTTTTTTTATTTTATATATTTTTTTTCTTTTTACTTGTATTTTTTTTATTTTTGGGTGTAGGTGGGGAGAGTGTCTGTTGTCATCACCTGTATTATTTCTTTCCCTATCAAATGAACAAATAAATATAAAAAAAAAAATAAATAATAATACAAATCAACACTTTTTTTTCCAATCGATTTAATCGATTAATCATTGCAGTGCTACAGTAGTGTGAACACATCTGTTTAATCCAGGGGTCCCCAAACTTTTTGACTTGTGGGCCGCGTTGGGTTAAAAAAATTTGGCCGGGGGCTGGGCTGTATATATATATATATATATATATATATATATATATATATATATATATATAAATATATATATATATATATATATATATATATATATATATATATATATATATATATATATATATATATATATAAATATATAAATAGTATATATATATATATATATACATAAATATATATATATATATATATATATATATGTATGTGTGGGAAAAAATCACAAGACTATTTCATCTCTACAGGCCTGTTTCATGAGGGGGGGTACCCTCAATCGTCAGGAGATTTTAATGGGAGCATTCGCATACCATGGTTTATATAGGGCACAGAGTGGGTGGGTACAGGCTGGCCTAGGGGCGTGGTGATTGGCTCATGTGTTACCTAGGAGGTGTTTCCGTCTATGGCGGCATGCTGTTACAATTTCGCTGCGCTTGTTGAGGGATGACAGGTCTGGACGGTAAATAATAAACAGTTTCTCTTTCAAGCATAGGTTGCATCTTTTATTACCACTATTGTAAGGTGTGCTGGATGCAAGAATTTGCCATGTTATTGAATATTCAACATTATTGTCTTTGAGGTCCCAAATGTGTTTGCTGAGTTCTGTGGTATTTCGCAGGTTTTTGTTCCTGAAAGAAGCCTTGTGATTGTTCCATCTGGTTTTGAATTCTCCCTCGGTTAATCCTACATATGTGTCGGATGATATATATATATATATATATATATATACATATATATATACATATATATATATATATATATATATACATATATATATACATATATATATATATATATATATATATATATATATATATATATATATATATATATATATATACATAAATATATATATAAATATATATATATATATATATATATATATATTTATATATACTGTACATGCCGAGCGCGATGATGTCACGTTATTGATGGGAAAATGCATTTTTAGACATTATTTGCCTGAGCGGCTAGGAGACACTAAGAGTAACAAATGGTAGAAATGTATTAGAAAGGACAGATTTAAAAAATAATAATCAAAATATATATATATATATATATTTTTTTTTTTTACTTCCGCAGGCCGTAGTTTGGGGACCCCTGGTTTACTCAAAAAGTGTTTTTTTTATTGTATAGATGAAGCAGAAACAACCTGTAACAACTCCGAATGACATTATTCCACATAGCTTAGACCTGCTTCCAGTTCCGGTCTACGCCACTAAGCCTCATAGGTAATATAAAGGTAAAACTCAAAACAATTGAAATATCATGCAAAGGTTTATTTATACCAGCAATTAAATTTACAAGATGAAACCGAGACATGCAAATCAAGATACGTCAACATTGCATTTGATGTAAATTTAAAACTTGAATTGAACATTTCAAACTAAGGGCTGTGAATCTTTGTGCACCACATAATTCAATACACGTTGTGGGGGTAATGATTCGATTCGGAATCGATTCTCGATTCAAAATCAATACTTTTTTTTTCAAATAACATTGCCTGCCAGTTCTATTATTAACTACATTCCTCCATAAAACAGATAAACAAGCTCTGATAAATTTCTATATCACTTAAAAGAAAACTGGATTTACTTCATACATTGCTTAATAAAGTCAAGTATCCCACAATTCTCTTTTTTAAAGTAAAACTGTGCAGCAGATATGATTTGCTAGTCTGAGTGACTAGGAGGACAAACTTAAAAAGATCAAATAAAAAACTAAAAATGTATTTCTTTAATCCATTAATAATGGTTACAAATAAGAATCACGATTAAATCGAAAATAAATTGTTCTTTTGACACCCCTTATAGGTACTAATTAGGGATGTCCGATATTCCAATATTGTCCAACTCTTTAATTACCGATACCGATATCAACCGATACCGATATCAACCGATATATGCAGTCGCAGAATTAACACATTATTATGCCTAATTTGGACAACCAGGTATGGTGAAGATAAGGTACGTTTTAAAATTAATAATAAAATAAGATAAATAAATTGAAAAACATTTTCTTGAATACAAAAGAAAGTAAAACAATATAAAAACAGTTACATAGAAACCAGTAATTAATGAAAATGAGGAAAATTAACTGTTAAAAGTTAGTACTATTAGTGGACCAGCAGCACGCACAATCATGTGTGCTTACGGACTGTATCCCTTGCAGACTGTATTGATATATATTGATATATAATGTAGGAACCAGAATATTAATAACAGAAAGAAACAACCCTTTTGTGTGAATGAATGTGAATGAGTGTAAATGTTTTTTTTTGGGGGGTTGGTGCACTAATTTTAAGTGTATCTTGTGTTTTTTATGTTGATTTAATAAATAAAAAAATAAAAAAATAAAAAAATAAATAAAAAAACAACAACGATACTGATAATAAAAAAAACGATACCGATAATTTACGATATTACATTTTAACGCATTTATCGGCATCTCTAGTACTCCATCCATCCATCCATCTTCTTCCGCTTATCCGAGGTCGGGTCGCGGGGGCAGCAGCCTAAGCAGGGAAGCCCAGACTTCCCTCTCCCCAGCCACTTCGTCCAGCTCCTCCCGGGGGATCCCGAGGCGTTCCCAGGCCAGCCGGGAGACATAGTCTTCCCAACGTGTCCTGGGTCTTCCTCGTGGCCTCCTACCGGTCGGACATGCCCTAAACACCTCCTTAGGGAGGCGCTCGGGTGGCATCCTGACCAGATGCCCGAACCACCTCATCTGGCTCCTCTTGATGTGGAGGAGCAGCGGCTTTACTTTGAGCTCCCCCCGGATGACAGAGCTTCTCACCCTATCTCTAAGGGAGAGCCCCGCCACCCGGCGGAGGAAACTCATTTCGGCCGCTTGTACCCGTGATCTTGTCCTTTCGGTCATAACCCAAAGCTCATGACCATAGGTGAGGATGGGAACGTAGATCGACCGGTAAATTGAGAGCTTTGCCTTCCGGCTCAGCTCCTTCTTCACCACAACGGATCGATACAGCGTCCGCATTACTGAAGACGCCGCACCGATCCGCCTGTCGATCTCACGATCCACTCTTCCCTCACTCGTGAACAAGACTCCAAGGTACTTGAACTCCTCCACTTGGGGCAAGATCTCCTCCCCAACCCGGAGATGGCACTCCACCCTTTTCCGGGCGAGAACCATGGACTCGGACTTGGAGGTGCTGATTCTCATCCCAGTCGTTTCACACTCAGCTGCGAACCGATCCAGTGAGAGCCGAAGATCCTGGCCAGATGAAGCCATCAGGACCAAATCATCTGCAAAAAGCAGAGACCTAATCCTGCAGCCACCAAACCGGATCCCCTCAACGCCTTGACTGCGCCTAGAAATTATGTCCATAAAAGTTATGAACAGAATCGGTGACAAAGGGCAGCCTTGGCGGAGTCCAACCCTCACCGGAAACGTGTCCGACTTACTGCCGGCAATGCGAACCAAGCTCTGACACTGATCATACAGGGAGCGGACCGCCACAATCAGACAGTCCGAAACCCCATACTCTCTGAGCACTCCCCACAGGACTTCCCGAGGGACACGGTCGAATGCCTTCTCCAAGTCCACAAAGCACATGTAGACTGGTTGGGCAAACTCCCATGCACCCTCAAGGACCCTGCCGAGAGTATAGAGCTGGTCCACAGTTCCACAGGTCCATCCCTAGTACTAATGTACTATATTCATCCTTCCGGCTGTCACACCGATGGATTTGCCCGTTCCTGCCAAAGATGAAATTACAGATGTACAGTGCATGTTGAAAAGGCATGAACACTGTGTGCTACCCAACTCTTTGCCTCGAGATCAAGCTAATTTTAGGAACTCTGCAGTGTTTCGTAATAGGGGACAGGACTTAACTCCAATTAATCTTGACCCTGTTCTTGCACTCACAGTACCCTGTATCTCTCACCCCCATCTCACCCCTCTCTCTCTCAGCCAGCCTCTCATCACTTGTTCATGGCGTCATAGCAGATGGAGGCAGAGTCACAGCTCCCTTCAAAGAGACCATGACTTGATGTTTTTAGGCGAAGACTTTGAAATGTCGCTCCGCTGAGAATAAATCCTGCCCAGACACGAATGCCGTGTTACGCGTAGAGTGCAGGAGGTAAACCTTCCCCTCGTGGGGTTACAGCTGAACTATGACTGTACAGAAATCGTACAGGCTGTCGCCGCCAACACCTTCACTGCCCCCTTGCTGTCCTCTGGATGCGTGTCAACGCAGCGAGCAGAGTGGGCATGGGCACATGCCAGGGTATTCTGGGAAATGCTCCAAAGAACATATTTGTTGAATAGGGAAGAGAGCGGAAATGGTGTGGCGTCTACAGGGGGGCTGGGCATGGTTAAAAACGTCGGGTGAAGGAAGGGTGACACATGAGGTGGTGAGTTGAGTCACTAGGTGAAACTAAGGTTGAGAGAGGGAGGGTGGGAGTCGTCACTCGGGAGACGTGGATACTGTCCCCACTGATTAGTATGAGTTACCACACTGGTGTCTGGAACTTAGAAGAATGGCTGCAAAGATCTTTAACCTTGGAGGTTGACGGGATAAGTTGATGTGCGGATAGTGCCAAGGAAGATTTGTAAGAGCCGCTCTGACTGGATTTATTTATATTAGAGTAAAACGTCAGGCTCGAAAAACACAATTTTTGAGATGGGCCGTAAAGCAGCACATAGCAGAAGGTTACCTTTTTACCTGTACCTTTTTCTTTTTTTTTTTAAAGCTGCACTCAATCGGATTTGAGGACAGCAACAATTCAATTTGAATATTGGTGACTATTCACTTGAATATTGTTTAATTATTATCAGTACCATCTGTCTTTTGTATGTGGGATCAGAGGATGTTTTTGTGGCTTGTGCAGCCTTTTGAGACATTTGTGATTAAGGGCTTTATAAGTAAACATTGATTGATTGATTGATTTTTCAGACTACCGTATAAAAAAAAAAAATTTTCATTTTCTCAAAATTCGACAGTGCGCCTTCTTACCCGGTGCGCATAATGTACGTATTAATTCTGGTTGTGTTTATTTCCTGTCAGCGCTCATATTTGGTTTCCATTTCCTGCATGTCTCCTCTGAGCGCTCGTTTCCCACACCTGTCCCTGATTGGCAGCCTGACACACCTGGTTGCCAATCAGGCTGCTATTTAAGTCTGCCTCGCCTGTTCCTCAGTGCTCGAGGATTGTTACTATGTTTTGGACCTCTGCATGCATGACTGCTTCTCCTTATTTGTGAGTATTAAAAGACTCTTTCCTGCACATCGATCTCCTGGTTCCTGCATCTTGGGGTCACAACTACTGCAGCCATGCGAGTTCCCGATAACCTCGAAGCAAATTGATTTGGTATATGGTGTAATGGTAAGTGTGACCAGTAGATGGCAGTCACACATTAGAGATACGTGTGGACTGCAGGTTGACGCCTGTTCAATAAATGACGCTAGCAAGTACAGGTAATCAAGCAAGCCAACAACTTTGATGTTTCATTGAGAATATAGAACATTAAACACGGCTCTTAAAATCTGTCAAAATGTTTTAGTACGACTTCGGTAAGCTACGACTTCAGCAATCTACGAATTTGCACCGCTTAATGGATTGTTGGCTACAGAACCTATTTTATCTCGCCATTAAATGTGATAACAAATTGTCAATTATTCATTTTAATAGCAGAAGCTTGTATGCAAACTACAACAATATTAAGAACTTTTTGGAACACATCAACAAACCCTTCAAAGTGATTGCTGTCACGGAAACATGGATTGATGATAAAAAAGGAATAGATTTTGATCTGGATGGATATGAACTAAACTACATCAACAGAAACAACAAAAATGGAGGAGGAGTAGCTGTGTACGTGATGAAGAACCTGAACTACAAAGTGGTAAAACACATGTCATTTGCTATAGATAATATCTTAGAATGTATAACAATTGAAATATGTCAGGAAAAAAGCAAAAACATATTCATCAGTTGTATATATAGATCACCTAAGTCAAGTATAGAAACATTTGAAGAATGGATCAAGGCTACTTACATGGACAATGGTCAAAGAATAATTTTCTTATGTGGTGACTTTAATATTGACTTATTGAACCCTAACAAGCAAAAGTCTATTGATGACTTCATTGATACAATGTACAGCATCAGTTTATATCCTAAAATCACAAAGCCAAGCAGAATTACAGGACACTGTGCCACGCTTATTGATAATATTTTTACCAATGATTTTGATAATAACACTACAAGTGGTCTACTTATAACCGATGTTAGTGATCATCTGCCAGTTTTTACAATATATGATGGAAACTACAAGAAGAACATGGAAGACAAAAGGACATTTCGAAGACTGTGCACAGAGAAGAGGATGATTGCTTTCAAAATTGAGCTACAAAAGCAAGATTGGGACAATGTGTACAATGAAAATGAGGTTGATGAAGCATATGAACATTTCTTAAACAAGTTCATAATACTTTCTTTATAACAAACATTGTCCATGGATACAACTCAGTAATAAGCAGAGAAAGAATAATCAACCATGGATGACAAAAGGATTAAAAAAAATGCTTGTAAGAAGAAGAATACACTATATAGGAAATTTATAGCACAAAGAACTACAGAGGCAGACATTTAGTACAAAAAGTATAAAAACAAGTTAACATACATACTACGATTATGTAGAAAAGAATATTACAGTGAATTATTGGACAAGAACAAAACTAATATGAGAGCAACATGGGGCATCCTCAATAGCATTATTAAAAATGGCACTAAGAGGGACTACCCTCAATACTTCTTAGACGGAAATAAAAAAAAATGACAACATAAAGGAAGTAGTTGAAAGCTTCAATAATTATTTTGTAAATATTGGACCAAAATTGGAAGAAAGGATTCCAGACCCAGTTTCAATTGAGGACTATAATGATACCATAGAGCGAAATCCCAACTCCATGTTCCTCAGTAATGTGACACAGGAGGAAATAGTTACAATCGTGAAAAAATGTAAATCTAAGACTTCAACTGATTGTAATGAAATTGATATGGAAACGATAAAAAAGGTTATTGAAGAGATCTCAGGACCATTAATGTATAGTAACCTATCATTTCAAACAGGTACATTTCCAAACAAAATGAAAATAGCTAAAGTTGCACCAATTTACAAGACTGGCGACAAACATCAATTTACAAACTATAGACCTGTTTCCTTACTTCCACAATTTTCTAAAATCATTGAAAAACTGTTCAATAACAGATTAGAGAGTTTCATGAATAAAAATAGAATACTCGAAGAAAATCAATATGGATACAGAGCTAATGTTTCAACTTCGATGGCTTTAATTGAAATTACAGAAGAAATTACCAATGCTATAGATAATAAAAAATGTGCGGCAGCAGTTTTTATGGATCTAACTAAAGCATTTGACACAATTAATCACAATATTTTAATCAAAAAACTAGAACGATACGGCATCAGAGGGTTAGTCTTAAACTGGATAAGAAGTTATCTAATGAACAGGAAACAATACGTGAAGGTAGGCGAACACACCTCTACAACGCTAAATATATCCTGTGGTGTACCTCAGGGATCAATACTAGGACCTAAATTATTCAATCTATATATAAATGACATTTGTAAAGTTACAAAAGATTTCAAGTTAGTATTATTTGCGGATGATACAACAGCGTTTTGTTCAGGAGAGAACACACAGAAGATACTACAAATAATAACAGAAGAAATTAACAAATTAAAAAGATGGTTTGACAAAAACAGACTATCGATGAATCTCAGTAAAACTAAAATAATGCTATTTGGTAACAGTAGAAGAGAAAGTCAAACACAAATACAAATAGACGGAATAGAAATTGAATGAGTAAATGAAACCAAATTTCTAGGTATAATGATTGATGATAAATTGAACTGGAAATCTCACGTAAAAAATATACAACATAAAGTAGCAAGAAACACGTCAATAATGAATAAAGCAAAACATGTTCTAGACAAAAAATCACTTCATATTCTCTACTGCTCACTAGTGTTACCATATCTGAGTTATTGTGCAGAAATATGGGGAAATAATTACAAAAGTACACTTCATTCACTAACGGTGTTACAAAAAAGATCAGTTAGAATAATACATAATGTTGGATATAGAGAACACACAAATCCTTTATTTATTGAATCAAAGATACTGAAATTCTACGACATAGTGAATTTGCAAACAGCTAAAATTATACACAAAGCAAACTATAACCTGCTACCCAAGAATATACAACAATTCTTCTCAAAAAAAGAGGAGAAATATAATCTTAGGGAGAAATTTAATTTAAAACATTTGTATGCACGTACAACACTTAAGACCTTCAGTATATCAGTATGTGGAATTAAATTATGGAATGGATTAAGCAAAGCAATCAAACAATGTACTAATATGATCCATTTCAAGAAACTCTTCAAACTTAAAGTGTTTACAAAGTACAAAGAAGAAGAACCATGATAAACATTCTGGATTTATTTAACTCATCCATTCTTTCATTCTTTCACTCACAAAATAGTCTTACTTATCTCAACATATGAAATGTAACTTACTTCACCAATTATTATTTATTTACTTATTTTATTGTGATTACTTATGGAGTATATTGTGAATAAATTGAGAACAGGAAGTGAACAAAAGTTTTAGCAACTGTTATGTAAAAGAAAAGGGGTAGGATTAAATAAGCTCTGCTTCTTCCTACTCCTTTTCGAACATGTTGAAAAGAGAAACTGGAGATTGTGATGTATCATGTTGTATACTTGCATGTTCGAAATAAACTCAAACTCATACTCAAACTCAAAAATAGAAGGGTGTTTTTGCCACAACATGGGCAAGAAATGCAATGGCGCTCTGGAATGATCCCGTAGGCAAACAATTGCATGCTGCAAGAAGTTTTTATAAATGGAAAGACAAATGCCATTTAAAACAAAACAAAGTAACATCCTCATTAAGGATAGGTACCTTTTACACTTGAACCGATACGGTACTAATTCCCGGTACTTTGGAATGGATAGGGAACTCTACAGTTCCAGTTTTGTACGTTTTGTATTTCTTCGAGCTAACATTTTGTGCCATGAGAGCACAGCTTGTATGTTCAATGTGCACAATTGAATATCCTAGTTGCTCAAACAGTAATGTGTTTATATAATTTTGGATTGAGGTAAGTCATTTCTTAATAGGCAAAGACGTTAATGTCTCTTGTTTTCATGTTAGCATTTCCGCGCCAGTCAGTTCATGAGTTTGTCAAAGTGCAGTTGTCAACCACGGTTTTTCTATCAACCCAATTTAAAGTGGTAATATTAACCGTAGAGAGTTTTTCATTATTACTCTTTATCGTTACATCTCAGAGCCGTTTGAGTCTGCAACTGGACATAACGTCACACGCAACCCAGGGACCCTAACATGGCACAATTGGATTTTAAGTGAATCAGTGCCTGCAGGACAGGTGGAATTTGGTTAGTGCCAAAAAAGTACCGGATTCAGTGCCCATTCGGTGCCATTCATCCTTTTTGGGTTCATTTGTCTCCAAATCAGCCCTCAAGTCATTAATCTGCTCAAAGATGGAATTGCTGGATAGGAACATCTTATATTTTTATTTCTGACGGACATACGTCCATTGTCGACACGAGGGAAGAGTCCCGCTCGCCATCGTTTGACAGGATCAAGGCCATTTGTGCATAACTGTGCCAGTTTGGATGCACAATCCAGACATGCTAAATATAGAACAGTTTAAGCATGATAAATCACATTGCAGGTGCTATATATATACATATATATATATATATATATATATATATATATATATATATATATATATATATATATACAGGTAAAAGCCAGTAAATTAGAATATTTTGAAAAACTTGATTTATTTCAGTAATTGCATTCAAAAGGTGTAACTTGTACATTATATTTATTCATTGCACACAGACTGATGCATCCAAATGTTTATTTCATTTAATTTTGATGATTTGAAGTGGCAACAAATGAAAATCCAAAATTCCGTGTGTCACAAAATTAGAATATTACTTAAGGCTAATACAAAAAAGGGATTTTTAGAAATGTTGGCCAACTGAAAAGTATGAAAATGAAAAATATGAGCATGTACAATACTCAATACTTGGTTGGAGCTCCTTTTGCCTCAATTACTGCGTTAATGCGGCGTGGCATGGAGTCGATGAGTTTCTGGCACTGCTCAGGTGTTATGAGAGCCCAGGTTGCTCTGATAGTGGCCTTCAACTCTTCTGCGTTTTTGGGTCTGGCATTCTGCATCTTCCTTTTCACAATACCCCACAGATTTTCTATGGGGCTAAGGTCAGGGGAGTTGGCGGGCCAATTTAGAACAGAAATACCATGGTCCGTAAACCAGGCACGGGTAGATTTTGCGCTGTGTGCAGGCGCCAAGTCCTGTTGGAACTTGAAATCTCCATCTCCATAGAGCAGGTCAGCAGCAGGAAGCATGAAGTGCTCTAAAACTTGCTGGTAGACGGCTGCGTTGACCCTGGATCTCAGGAAACAGAGTGAACCGACACCAGCAGATGACATGGCACCCCAAACCATCACCCAACCATGCAAATTTTGCATTTCCTTTGGAAATCGAGGTCCCAGAGTCTGGAGGAAGACAGGAGAGGCACAGGATCCACGTTGCCTGAAGTCTAGTGTAAAGTTTCCACCATCAGTGATGGTTTGGGGTGCCATGTCATCTGCTGGTGTCGGTCCACTCTGTTTCCTGAGATCCAGGGTCAACGCAGCCGTCTACCAGCAAGTTTTAGAGCACTTCATGCTTCCTGCTGCTGACCTGCTCTATGGAGATGGAGATTTCAAGTTCCAACAGGACTTGGCGCCTGCACACAGCGAAAAATCTACCCGTGCCTGGTTTACGGACCATGGTATTTCTGTTCTAAATTGGCCCGCCAACTCCCCTGACCTTAGCCCCATAGAAAATCTGTGGGGTATTGTGAAAAGGAAGATGCAGAATGCCAGACCCAAAAACGCAGAAGAGTTGAAGGCCACTATCAGAGCAACCTGGGCTCTCATAACACCTGAGCAGTGCCAGAAACTCAACGACTCCATGCCACGCCGCATTAACGCAGTAATTGAGGCAAAAGGAGCTCCAACCAAGTATTGAGTATTGTACATGCTCATATTTTTCATTTTCATACTTTACAGTTGGCCAACATTTCTAAAAATCCCTTTTTTGTATTAGCCTTAAGTAATATTCTAATTTTGTGACACACGGAATTTTGGATTTTCATTTGTTGCCACTTCAAATCATCAAAATTAAATGAAATAAACATTTGAATGCATAAGTCTGTGTGCAATGAATAAATATAATGTACAAGTTACACCTTTTGAATGCAATTACTGAAATAAATCAAGTTTTTCAAAATATTCTAATTTCCTGGCTTTTACCTGTGTGTGTATATATATATATATATATATATATATATATATATATATATATATATATATATATATATATATATATATATATATATATATATATATATATATATATATATATATATATATGGCAACAGTCTGTCCAGCTATATCGATAAACTAAATAATAAATCATCAAAATCATGATGAATTATTAAAATATTTAATCGCGATTAATCGCAAATAGGTATAGTTTTTCATCATTAAGTGTACCCTAGACAGATAATAAAATGTAATATTGAGCCTGCTAGTCATTCTGTAATTGAGGACTCGACCAGAACATGTTATAAAATCATTTACAAAATATTTCAGCCAGCCAGAAAAATAATTGGGCCCTTTGTTAGAATAAAATTGGCAATAAAAACTAAAAAGAGCGTCAGACTTTGTTTGTTTTCTTCTGGATGCTACAATATATTATATCATTTTGTTAGATGTGACGGCTAATAGGAAGCCTGTACTTTGAGGAGAAACCTTAAACGTAGTTAAACCGGATATATAGTGTAGCACTTTTATTTGAAGCTGGAAAAGTGTGTGATTGGTTTGAGAAAGTGCCTTGTCATGTTTTAAAGTCGGATTGACTGATTGCAATAACAAAAAGTCTCCTTTGAACATCCTGCCGACCGTCTTTCATTTCTGTTGAGCTTTTATGTTATCTTACTATCTAAATGAGTCACAGTAACAATCTAAATATTATGTTATCACTGCAACTTAACCGGAATCTGAACACGGAAGTGAAGCACCTCTGAACGACAAACGCAGCAGGCGTTTGCTGCAGACATGTCGCCTCTTCTCACGCCAAGAAATAGTATTTTCCTGTCAGGAGAACAACTTGCCATGACTTGAAACCTGATAATTCCATTAGGTAGACTTTATTTTGTCCATTTCTGCTCGCTTGTGGCTCATCAGTAGTAAGTGAACTGCAGCCAAGTTCCCCCGCTACGGCACGACCCGAGGGTCAAAAAGGAAGTATTTGCGTTAATCGGCCGTTAAAAAAATTAGTGCCGTTATTAAAATGTATTTTTCACGCGTTGACAGCCTTAAAGTGTGTGTATATATATATATATATATATATATATATATTTGTGTCCAATGTTCGTTGAGACGTTTTTGCTGTATGGGGGGTTGTACCAGATGATGTCGTTCCGTTTTCTGTTCTTTTTTGGCTGGTTTCCTGGCGTGGGTTCATAGGTGAGGGTGAAATTGTATCCGCTTTCATCAAGGGCTTTTTGGTACGGGGGGGTTGCTTGGTCAAATTCAGCTTTGCTAGATGAATTCAAAACCAGATGGAACAATCACAAGGCTTCTTTCAGGAACAAAAACCTGCGAAATACCACAGAACTCAGCAAACACATTTGGGACCTCAAAGACAATAATGTTGAATATTCAATAACATGGCAAATTCTTGCACCCAGCACACCTTACAATAGTGGTAATAAAAGATGCAACCTATGCTTGAAAGAGAAACTGTTTATTATTTACCGTCCAGACCTGTCATCCCTCAACAAGCGCAGCGAAATTGTAACAACATGCCGCCATAGACGGAAACACCTCCTAGGTAACACATGAGCCAATCACCACGCCCCTAGGCCAGCCTGTACCCACCCACTCTGTGCCCTATATAAACCATGGTATGCGAATGCTCCCATTAAAATCTCCTGATGATTGAGGGTACCCCCCCTCATGAAACAGGCCTGTAGAGATGAAATAGTCTTGTGATTTTTTTCCCACACATACATATATATATATATATATATATGTATGTATATATATATATATATATATATATATATATATATATATATATATATGTATATATATATATATATATATATATATTAAACTGTCAGTGTTTAGACCGTAATAACATTGTTTTTTTTAAACAAGTCCACTTAAAGGCATGGTTTTTCATTTTTACCCAGAGTAAAATACTACAATTTGTTAAAGAGTTATTAAGACAACAGTTATCAGGAACTTTGGATGCCCCTTTAGGCCACCTGGCATAAATGTATTAAACCCAGCCGACTCTAATATAGTTCAAATACAGTTCATCTAAAAATGTCAATGCCTCATAAACAGCACTGTGCATCATTCACAGTATGTGGATTTAGTATAATGTTTCTGTACAAGTGTTTGAGTTCTATGTTCTACAGGGCAGACCTGTGACATGCCATAGTCCGGTGTCAGGGTTTTTGTAGACCCAGTGATATTTCACACAGCTCTTGGAAAATGAGCAGCCTTGGAACAAAAACATGTCACCTTTGAAAGAAGGGGGCTTTGATGTTTCATGCGTAACCAAGACGGTAAAGAAATTAATTTCCGTTTGACAAATTCATTTGTGCACAACATTTCGTGGCGCTTTTTTCTGAGGGGTAGAGCGCCTGCATGCAATTGGTTGACTGAGGGCTTGGTCCACTCAGAAAACCAGATAAATATATGGATTGCCGTGTTGCTACTGATGCTGTACTGATCATTTCCTCACTTTGGGACAAACCAGGCGTTACAAAAGTGTGGCACAATGGCCATTTGCGGCCCGCAGCTATGTTTTTAACCGCATAATCACTAGCATTCTAATAGTAGCATGCAAGCTTTTTTCCGAATCCTGCAGGTATACACCTTGGCGTCAAATATTTTGTTACTTGACAAATAATACCTGTATTACCTAACATTAGCATGCTAATGTTAGGATGCTAGCTTTTAAAAAAAAGCTACCGTATTTTTCGGAGTATAAGTTGCACCGGAGAATAAGTCGCACCTGCTGAAAATGCATAATAAAGAAGGAAAAAAAACATATATAAGTTGCACTGGAGTATAAATCGCATTTTTGGGGGAAATTTATTTGATAAAACCCAACACCAAGAATAGACATTTGAAAGGTAATTTAAAATAAATAAAGAATAGTGAACAACAGGCTGAATAAGTGTACGTTATATGACGCATAAATAACCAACTGAGAACGTTCCTGGTATGTTAACGTAACATATTATGGTAAGAGTCATTCAAATAACTAAAACATATAGAACATGCTATACGTTTACCAAACAATTTGTCACTCCTAATCGCTAAATCCCATGAAATCTTATACGTCTAGTCTCTTACGTGAATGAGTTAAATAATAATATTTGATATTTTACGGTAATGTGTTAATAATTTCACACATAAGTCGCTCCTGAGAATAAGTCGCACCCCCGGCCAAACTATGAAAAAAATTGCAACTTATAGTCCGAAAAATACGGTAATTATGTACGTATCATTAATATTTAGCATGCTAACATTAACATGCTAGACTTTTTTTATTACAGGCAAGAATAAATAGGCAATAAAGTACTATCTATCTATCTATCTATCTATCTATCTATCTATCTATCTATCTATCTATCTATCTATCTATCTATGACAGAGCGTTGTCGTTACATCATGCCATTGCTGGTTTTACGAACGGAAGAGCATGTTCGGCAGCGCACACAAACGGAGTACCTACAAGCAGACACAGTGTGTAGACAGAAAAGGGAGAATGGACGCATTTTGGCCTTAAAACAAAAGATAAAGGTGAAGTTATAACACTGAAACGCTCTCAAGAAGTGGTGTTTTAAGACATGGCTAGCTAGTTAGCGGCTAATGTCCATCCGCAATCGGCAGTGTTTTAGCTTCTTCTAAATGACTAACTCTTGCCTCCATGGTGACAAATAAAGTATGTTTCTTACAAGTATCATCCCTGCAGGACGAGGAATAGCTAAACATGCTTCACTACACACCGTAGAAGGATACAATAGCTCACAATGTAAACAAACGCCATTGATGGATCTACACCTGACATCTACTGTAATGATACCAAGTACAAGAGTGTATCGAGTCAATACTACAATGATTACATCAATGTTTTTTATCGTCACAAAATATTTTTTCTTTTTTTTAATTCTTTTATTCATATTATATTCATAAACTCAGGGAATACGTCCCTGGACACATGAGAACTTAAATTACCACCAATGTATGATCCTGTAACTACTTGGTATCGGATCGATACCTAAATTTGTGGTGTTATCCAAAACTAATGTAAAGTATCCAAACAACAGAAGAATATGTGATTATTACATTTGAAGAAAAGTGTAGATAGAACATGTTAAAAGAGAAAATAAGCAGATATGAACAGTAAATGAACAAGTAGATTAATAATTATTTTTTACCGTTTGTCCCTCATAATGTTGACAAAATAATAGAATGATAAATGACACAATCTGTTACTGCATACGCCATCAGACTAATTAGGAGCCTTTGTTTGTTTACTTACCACTAAAAGACAAGTTGTCTAGTATGTTCACTATTTTATTTAAGGACTAAATTGTTGTTCCATTGCAATAAGAAACATATGTTTAATGTACTGTACGATGTTTTGTTAAAAGAAAGCGAATAATGCAATTTGTTTGCGGTCCCCGTTATTTAGAAAAACTATCGAAAAGTATCGATATATTGGTATCGAGACAACCCCAATCTACATTATTTTCTATGGGAACATATTTCTTACACTCATTTTGACCGATACTCGTAAGTTACCGTATTTTCCGCACTATTAGCCGCACCTAAAAACCACAAATTTTCTCAAAAGCTGACAGTGCGCCTTTTAACCCGGTGCGCTTTATATATGGATAAATATTAAGATTCATTTTCATAAAGTTTCGATCTCGCAACTTCGGTAAACAGCCGCCATCTTTTTTCCCGGTAGAACAGGAAGCGCTTCTTCTTCTACGCAAGCAACCGCCAAGGTAAGCACCCGCCCCCATAGAACAGGAAGCGCTTCTTCTTCTACTGTAAGCAACCACCCGCTCGCGTAGAAGAAGAAAAAGCGCGCGGATATCACCGTACGTTTCATTTCCTTTGTGTGTTTACATCTGTAAAGACCACAAAATGGCTCCTACTAAGCGTCAGGGATCCGGTTCATGAAAAGACGCAATCTCTCCATCCACACACGGATTACTATTTCACAGCAACTGATATTCCTGTGAAACGCACCGTGGATACAACGGGAGCATGTACGGTGAATATTCGCACCACAGGGAATGAGAAGTCATCCTTCACTGTGGTTCTAGCTTGCCATGCTAATGAAACTTCCACCCATGGTGATATTCAAAAGGAAGACCTTGCCAAAAGAGACCTTTCCAGCCGGCGTCATCATAAAAGCTAACTCGAAGGGATGGATGAAGAAAAGATGAGCGAGTGGTTAAGGTAAGTTTAAGTTTACGCGAAGAGGCCGGGTGGCTTTTTTCACGCAGCTCTGTCCATGTTGATATACGTATGTTTGTGATTGCACATTTGCGTACATTTTGGGAGTGAACAGAGTTGTTAGAACGCTGGTTTTTAATATATTATTAAAGTTTGACTGACCTATCTGACTGTTTTTTTGACATTCCTTTAGCGCAGTTAGATGCGGCTTACAACACCGGGCGGCTTATAGGTGGACAAAGTTTTGAAATATGCCGTTCATTGAAGGCGCGGCTTTTAACCCAGGGCGCCTTATGGTGCGGAAAATACGGTAGTTAAACATCTCACACCGTGTCCATTTGGAAGTATTGGTACACAGCCCACACCGTGACCTCTGAAGATGGCAGTGAAATAACTAACCTACTTGACAAATACCATCATCGGAAAAGTATGTTTCGGCCCCATACTTACTCATGGCGCTGCCCCACACCTTGCAAGGTCAGAGAAGTATCATCAAACAAGCTGCTGAGGCCTATAGCAGAATCCGGCTTTCTTTTGGTCGTGCTTTGTCTTTTGTTGTCACCAAAAAAAAGTGTGCCCAGATAGGTAGCATATGCCCAGAAATAAACAAATAGCAGAAGCCTTTAAAGTTTGAAAAGGGGACACACGCAGGCATGCAGTCCCTTCACAAACACATACCACACCACACACATGAGAATACCGTGAGCACAAGCTGGCATGTGGAGGTCATGCGTCGCACATAAACTGGAAGCGGCACCTTCATGTAAATAATTTCTTTAATTAGTTACTAGTCATAACATTTCAACTCATTTTGATTTCATATGTCTTTTTTTTTTAAACGTTACCGCAACGCCGTTACTTTCGGCGGTAACTAGTAATCTAACGCGTTATTTTTGATATTCAGTAACTCAGTTACCGTTACTACATGATGCGTTACTGCGTTATTTTATTTTTTAAATTTTTTTTATGTAGTATCGGCTAGAAACTGAGAATATCTGAGTGTGTTTTATTGGAGCGCTGCAGAGGAGCTGACGGAGAGGGGGGGGGGGCGTGTCTTTGTTTACTAACAAGACATCATGGTGAAGCCGACGCCGAGTTTCTTAACATGGAGATATTCTCACTACTTTTCTTTTGTCGACCACAAAGAAAAGAACATTTTAGTTAAATGTAGGTTGTGTCTTGGATCAAAGATCCTATCCTAGCAATTCAAATCTGCTGCCCCACACCTTGCAAGGTCAGAGAAGTATCATCAAACAAGCTGCTGAGGCCTATGGCAGAATCCGGCTTTCTTTTGGTCGTGCTTTGTCTTTTGTTGTCACCAAAAAAAAGTGTGCCCAGATAGGTAGCAGATGCCCAGAAATAAACAAATAGCAGAAGCCTTTAAAGTTTGAAAAGGGGACACACGCAGGCATGCAGTCCCTTCACAAACACATACCACACCACACACATGAGAATACCGTGAGCACAAGCTGGCATGTGGAGGTCATGCGTCGCACATAAACTGGAAGCGGCACCTTCATGTAAATTATTTCTCTTGACAACTGAGCTTTCTCATAAGCTCCAGTAGTCAGCTGGCTACTGCAGCCTCTGAGGGGATGACATTATGTTAATTTAAGGGGTGCTCTGAGGTGTGTGAAGATGTTTCGCAGGTAATGATGTATGCCAATGCAAAGAAAAGCACAGTATTCAGTCTATATCATAAACTGTACACCGACAGTGTGCTGAAAGGCGTTACCTACCCTTTCTCCTCGCTAATAACGTAAACATGTATTTTGTCCATCTGCATCAATCACCTCCCCAATGAGTGGCTACAAATAGACGTGCGAAGAGACCCAATCCCTCTTGCATGCTTGTCTCAGGAGGTGGATTATAGCAAAATGGACAGCTTCATGCCATCGGGCTGGGCCTGATACCCCCATAAGCTCGGTATTTCCTGCCCGATGGGAGCAATAATTGCGAGGGTGCTCAAAGGATGACTCTCTGAGACCTTTATCGTGCTTTTGTTTAGCCTACAAACAAGTGGCTATTGGAGGGAAAACAACAGATGCAATACATTGTGTTTTACTAGTTGCTGTCATTCACAAGTAACTGGTTATGTTATAATATTTCTGTCTCTGAATTTTAAAGAATAAAATCTTTCTGAGTTACTATAAGGCCGTGATTCTGGTATAATGGCTGTATATCCTACTTATATGCAGACTCCATCTAGTGCCTGTGTCAAAGTCAAAGACTGCGAATGAATGATCTATGGCCCCCGGAATGATATTTGATTAGTATTAGAACCGGCCCACAGGCCACAGCAGCCTGCTGCTGTTTTGCACGGACCAATACTCCATTAGTATTGGCGCTAGGAATTTTCAAAATGGGGTCCCAGGGACCCCATCAAGTCATACAAATGGGGTCCCACAGTAAATTGTTGAGGTCCCACTTTTTTGTAACCGTTTTGAAAACAAATGATGAATAAATAAATATAAATACAAATGATAAATAAATAATATAAATACATGCATTTTCCAGTTATATCTCACATGCTATATTGTGTTTTGGAAAAAGGTTGTTATAAACTTTACTTAATTCATTTAAAAAAATAATACAAAAGAAAACACATTTTTATACATATGTAAATGTATTCAGTTATAAACATTCATTCACTTTCTTCTTTCCTTCATGGATCTAAACTTTACCGCTGCCGGTATTTTTTTTCTATATTTTTATCGTAATATTTTCAGAATGTGTTTATTCTATTTTTGGCCAAAGTAAGACAAACAAAACAATCTGAAGTTGTCTTTATTTTTTAGTTTTAATGCCATGATTTTAATAGTCCGGCCCGCGTGTGCACATATTTTCGGCCGATGAGCTAAAATGAGTTCAACACCCCTGATCTAGTGGAATCACTTGATTAAAGTACAATGTTTTATTTTCCTAGTGTTACTGTTCAAATGTGTAATGCTGCAGTGGCCAAAAATATCATATATATATATACGTGTTTCTAGTCAATACTTAGCCCTACTACGCTACTGTATTTTATTGTTGGCCATTATGGTGGTACTTGGAAAGTAGGATTGTCTCGATACCAATATTTTGGTATCGTACCGGTACCAAAATATATACCAAAATAAATACATACCAAAATAAACTTTTCAATTCCTTTTCTAAATAAAGGGCACCACAAAAAAATTGCATTATTGGCTTTATTTTAACAAAAAAATGTACGGTACATTAAACAGATGTTTCTTATTGCAATCAAAAAACAAGTGTCCTTAAATAAAATAGTGAAGATACTAGACAACTTGTCTTTTAGTAGTAAGTAAACAAACAAAGGCTCCTAATTAGTCTGATGACGTATGCAGTAACATTGTCATTCATCATTCTATTATACAAACTGTAAACAATTATTATTAATCTACTTGTTCATTCAAAGTGCCAACCTTTGTCACACACACACGAGGTGTGGTGAAATGTGTCCTCTGCATTTGACCCATCCCCATGTTCACCCACCTGAGAGTTGAGGGGAGCAGTGAGCAGCAGTGTGCGCCGCGCTCGGTAATCATTCGGTGATTTAACCCCCAATTCCAACCCTTGATTCCGAGTGCCAAGCAGGGAGGATTTTTTTGTAGTCTTTGGTATGACTCGGCCCTGGTTTGAACTCACGACCTACCGATCTCAGGGCGGACACTCTAACTGCAAGGCCACTGAGCTGGTTGAAGCTAATTGAGAGAATGCCAACAGTGTTCAAAGCAGTAATCAGAGCAAATGGTGGCTATTTTGCAGAAACTAGAATATAAAACATGTTTTCAGTTATTTCAACTTTTTTTTGTTAAGTACATAACTCCACATGTGCTCCATTATAGTTTTATCATAGTTCCATTATAGCTTCAGTGACAATCTACAATGTAAATAGTTATGAAAATAAAGAAAACACGTTGAATGAGAAGGTGTGTGCAAACTTTTGGCCTGTACTGTATGTTTTATTTATATATATATATATATGGATATATATATATATATATATATATATATATATATATATATATATATATATATATATATATATATATATACCGTATTTTTAGGACTATAAGTCACAGTTTTTTTCATAGTTTGGCCGGGCTCCAGTGAGACTTAAGTTTTTTTCCGTTTTTATTATGCATTTTCGGCAGGTGCGACTTATACTCCGAAAAATACGGTGTATATATATATATATATATATATATATACATTATATATATACACACAAAAACGCTAGTTGTTCCCCTCCCCTTGTCGAGCTCGCTGTATGGATCGTTGTGGTCAAGGTAAGGGTATGAAGAAGTGACGTTTTTGGGTGTTGGTAACCCCTCTACTCTGTGTGGAATATTCTTAGATTCACTTCCATGCTTTGATGACATTTGATTAGTTTTTTAAACTGTCATGATTTATATATATATATATATATATATATATATATAAATACAGTATATATATAAATACAGTATATATATATATATATATATATATATATATATATATATATATATATATATATATATATATATATATATTATATATATATATATATATATATATATATATATATATATATATACAGTATATACAAATACAGTATAAATATAAATACAGTATATATATATATATATATATATATATAAATACAGTATATATATATATATATATATATATATATATATATATATATATATATATAAACACAGTATATATATAAATACAGTATATATATATATATATATATATATATATATATACAGTATATACAAATACAGTATATATATAAATACAGTATATATATATATATATATATATATATATATATATATATATATATATATAAATACCGTATATATATATATATATATATATATATATATATATATATATATATATATACATATAAATCATAACAGTTTAAAAAACTAATCAAATGTCATCAAAGCATGGAAGTGAATCCAAGAATATTCCACACAGAGTAGAGGGGTTACCAACACCCAAAAACGTCACTTCTTCATACCCTTACCTTGACCACAACGATCCATACAGCGAGCTCGACAAGGGGAGGGGAACAATTAGCGTGTTAGTAAACAAGTCCATCAGTTACGATCCCCACGTCCCGCCTTGGTGCTTTGGTCGCCCCGCCCAGCCCAGGAGGGGGTGCTTTGTAAGGGAAGGTGGAGATTGTAAGACCACTTGAGCTCCACTTCAGAGTGCAGACGGCAGGCCGACTCGCCTTTGAGAAGTTTTTAGTGTTACCTTTAGCACTTCAGGCCAACACTTAGTTTGCAAACACAGTTCTTTATGAAATGGAATATCAATAATGTATCCCTTAATGAGAATGCATCCTCCTTCAGCTGGACTCCACAAACTGAAGGGGACTTATGGCTGCAATGTCATATGACAGGTAGAGAGAGGAACTTAAGGTGGAAAGAGACACCTTTATCAACAGACTATATGTCTTTTCATCACTGCCTTTGTGTGGCTGTCAACCTGACATTAGACGAGTGTGCATCCGTGTGTGAGAGTATGTGTCTGTAGTGTTAAAGAGAGGGGATAGGGCAAGAGGGGCAGCGGGTTCGGGGCAATGTAAGGTAATCCTTTAAGTGGAGGACTTTAACTCTTTGAGAAAGTAAACAGCCGAGCAGTTGAGAGAGTATTGTCATTGGGTAGTGTTACAGAACAGCAAGGGTGCCCCGGGGCACTCGGAGTGGTTGCCTTGGAAAGCTGTTTGTGTGCGAGGTCTTGTCTTTCTATCTGTATGCACTAGAACAAGCGAGGATGAGCTCCTTTTACTTTATCACACTACAGTAGGAAGTAGGGTTGTACGGTATACTGGTATTAGTATAGTACCGCGATACCAAATAATCATATTCGGTACTATACCGCCTCTGAAAAGTACCAGTCCCGCATCCCCCCCCCCCGAGCCCCCGTCGTCGTCACGTTGTGTCATTTCTGGTTTTACGAGCAGACGAGCATGTTCGGTAGCGCACACAAACGGAGTACTTACGAGCAGACACAGTGTGTAGACAGAAAAGGGAGAACGGACGCATTTTGGCTTAAAAACTAACAATAAAGGTGAAGTTATAACACTGAAACACCCTCAGGAAGAGGTACTTTAAGACATGGCTAGCTAGCTAGCGGCTAATGCCAATCCGCTGTCGGCAGTGTTTTAGCTACTTCTAAATCAATAATCCTCCCCTCCATGGCGACAAATAAAGTACGTTTTTTACAAGTATCATCCCTGCAGGATGAGGAATAGCTAAACATGCTCTTCACTACGCACCGTAGCTCACCGGCATCAAAATGTGACGGCCCGCGAGCCGTACGTTTGACACCCGTGATCAAAGGTTTTATCCGGCCTTCGGCATGAGTTTGCTAAGTATAAAAATGAGCCGAAATTTTTTATTCAAATAAACTGCTGTTCTAAATGTGTCCACTAGATGGCGCAAAAGCAATTATTTGTATATTTGTAGATGATGCTGCATATGTGAAAAAAAAAAAAAACACATGAAAATGAGCAAACTACATAAATAACATACCGTATTTTCCGCACTATAAGGCGCACCGGATTATTAGCCGCACCTTCAATGAATGGCATATTTCATAACTTTGTCCACCAATAAGCCGCCCCGGACTATAAGCCGCGCCTACGCTGCGCTAAAGGGAATGTCAAAAAAACAGTCAGATAGGTCAGTCAAACTTTAATAATATATTAAAAACCTAACAAACATAGTAAAATTCAAAATAGTGCAGAGCAATAGCAACATAATGTTGCTCGAACGTTAATGTCACAACACACAAAATAAACATAGCGCTCACTTTCTGAAGTTATTCTTCATTCGTAAATCCTTCGTCTTCGGTGTCCGAAGTGAAAAGTTGGGCAAATTTACAATCCACTGGCAGATGTTGGCGTCGTCTGGCGCTGCCTCCTCGTCTTAGTGAAGGTGTGTTCGCCTTCTGTCATCCATTGTTCCCACGCAGTTAGCAGTCTAGCTTCGAATGCCCTGTTGACACCAATATCTAGCGGCTGGAGGTCTTTTGTCAATCCACCCGGAATGACGGCGAGTATTGAATTAAGCGCGTAAGCGTGTCTCTCAATGTGATGTTATGAGCTAGCAAATATAACAACTACACTACCCAGCATGCAACGATAGTTACGAGCATGCGCGGTAGCCCTGAGAAGCGTTGTTGTATGTGCTGGCAGTTAGAATGTGGTTATGAGCACGCTGTGAGTAAACGTTGAGAACTCAGTTAACACGCCTCGTCTGCATTATTTATAATTAGACAGACAACACACTTAATAGGAGCCATTTTGGGGTCTTTACATAAACACACAAATGGAAATGAAACGTCACATATCCCAGCATGCACCGCGCGCTTCTTCGTCATCCACTGTTCCCACGCAGTTAGCAGTCTAGCTTCGAATGCCCTGTTGACACCAATATCTAGCGGCTGGAGGTCTTTTGTCAATCCACCCGGAATGACGGCGAGTATTGAATTAAGCGCGTAAGCGTGTCTCTCAATGTGCTGTTATGAGCTAGCAAATATAACAACTACACTACCCAGCATGCAACGATAGTTACGAGCATGCGCGGTAGCCCTGAGAAGCGTTGTTGTATGTGCTGGCAGTTAGAATGTGGTTATGAGCACGCTGTGAGTAAACGTTGAGAACTCAGTTAACACGCCTCGTCTGCATTATTTATAATTAGACAGACAACACACTTAATAGGAGCCATTTTGGGGTCTTTACATAAACACACAAATGGAAATGAAACGTCACATATCCCAGCATGCACCGCGCGCTTCTTCTACGGGGAAAAAAGATGGCGGCTGTTTACCGTAGTTGCGAGACCTAAACTTTATGAAAATGAATCTTAATATTTATCCATATATAAAGCGCACCGGGTTATAAGGCACACTGTCAGCTTTTGAGAAAATTTGTGGTTTTTAGGTGCGCCTTATAGTGCGGAAAATACGGGTACTGTAATTTGATTTTGATATTTTTTTTTATCTTGATAGATTGAAAATTAACACCAATGAATTGACTGATTATCACATAATTTATTCAGAAAGTATAAATAACGACAAATAAAGGTAGAATACTATTAACCGCAACATGTAAGTGTAAAAAAAACACCCAACAAACGGCCGAAGCAACCAGCACTGACCCAATTCAGCCTGGCATCTTCCATTTCCAGATCAACACCGTATGAAACAAATAGTCAACAACAGAGGGAGATAACGTCCGCAGTAACCTACCACATAGCGAAGGACATACACTATTTGATTTCCTATTATGCAGCTCATTTTTATTTTACACTGTTTGAAATATCTTGTGTGACATCATGCACAAAAGTGCACTTAATATGTTGTTTTAAAATGTCTCTGACAATCTTGCACTTTCAGTTTTGAAATTACATGAATGAGGTGGCGACTTGTCCAGGGTGTACCCCGCCTTCCATCCGAATGCAGCTGAGATATGCTCCAGCACCCCTCGCGACCCCAAAAGGGACAAGCGGTAGAAAATGGATGGATGGATGGATGAATGTTTGTGCCACTGCTTAATAACTGTTTAATAAATACCGTTTTGGTAAATTGACTTAGTTGTGATTTAAAATGAGCGTATAGTAGTGCAGTATGAACAATAATGTTTTAATGTAGACACATAGAATCATCATACTGCTGTGATTATATGCATCAAGTGTTCATTCAAGGCTAAGGCAAAATATCGAGATATATATCGTGTATCATGACATGGCCTAAAAATATTGAGATATTAATAAAAGGTCATATTGGCCAGCCCTACCGCCGACCATGCTTTTAGCATTTTTTTATTACAACTTTGACCACAGCGTCGGGTGCTATGTAGATTGGCGCTTTCCATAATTTTCAGCAGACTGCATCGCAAAAATGATGAACTCCCCACCTTCCAGGAATGGGGCCTCATGAATCCCTTTCCAACTGTGAAGTGAATTGAATTATATTTATATAGCGCTTTTCTCTCGGGACTCAAAGCGCTTTTACATAGTGAAACCCAATATCTAAGTTGCATTTAAACTAGAGATGTCCGATAATATCGGCCTGCCAATATTATCGGCCGATAAATGCGTTATAATGTAATATCGGAAATTATCGGTATTGTTTTTTTTTTTTATTATCGGTATCGTTTTTTTTTTTTTTTTTTATTAAATCAACATAAAAAACAAGTGCACCAACCCAAAAAACCTCCCTCCCCCATTTACATTCATTCATACTCATTCACACAAAAGGTTTGTTTCTTTCTGTTATTAATATTCTGGTTCCTACATTATATATCAATATATATCAATACAGTCTGCAAAGGATACAGTCCGTAAGCACACATGATTGTGCATGCTGCTGGTCCACTAATAGTACTAACCTTTAACAGTTAATTTTACTAATTTTCATTAATTACTAGTTTTTATGTAACTGTTTTTATATTGTTTTACTTTCTTTTTTATTCAAGAAAATGTTTTTAATTTATTTATCTTATTTTTTTATTTTTTAAAGTACCTTATCTTCACCATACCTGGTTGTCCAAATTAGGCATAATAATGTGTTAATTCCACGACTGTATATATCGGTTGATATCGGTATCGGTTGATATCGGTATAGGTAATTAAAGAGTTGGACAATATCGGAATATCGGATATCGGCAAAAAGCCATTATCGGACATCCCTAATTTAAACCAGTGTGGTTTGCACTGGGAGCAGATGGGTAAAGTGTCTTGCCCAAGGACACAACGGCAGTGACTAGGATGGCGAAAGCGGGGATCGAACCTGGAACCCTCAAGTTGCTGGCACGGCCACTCTACCAACCGAGCTATACCGCATATATTAATGCAGTATGAACAATAATGTTTTAATGTAGATGCATACAATCATCATCCTGGTGTGATTATACGCATCAAGTGTTAATTAAGGCGAACATCGTGTATCGTGACATGGCCTAAAAATATCGAGATATTAATAAGAGGCCATATCGCCCTGCTGACCATGCTTTTAGCATTTTTTTTTATTACAACTTTGACCACAGCGTCAGGCGCTACGTAGAGTGGCGCTTTCCATACTTTTCAGCAGACTGCATCGCAAAAATGACCTTCCAGGAATGGGACCATATGAATCCCTTCCCTACTGTGCATGGCAGGCTATGTCTTTATGTGTTTTTAACGATATCCTCCTGTCCACTGATTCTGGTAAATATGTTGTCCTGGTGCTTTTAGATCTGTCTGCTGCGTTCCACACCGTCGACCACGCCACCTTAATCACTCGTCTTGAGAACTGTGTGGGCATTAAGGGCGCCGCCCTCAACTGGTTCCGGTCGTACCTAACCGACAGGAGTTTTTGTGTAAAAGTAGACAGTTTTATGTCGTCCACAGCTCCTTTACCACATGGGGTCCCCCAGGGCTCAATCCTTGCCCCAATTTTATTTGCGCTTTACCTTCTCCCCCTTGGTTCTATTTTTAGGAAGTACAGTATTGCATTTCATTTTTATGCCGATGATTGCCAGATTTATTTTCCCATGGCACAAAATAACACGGTTCAACGTCTTATTGACTGCCTGCACGACATCAAAGTCTGGCTTTCAGCTAACTTCCTGAGCCTAAATGAAGATAAAACAGAAGTTATGTTGTTCGGTCCAAGTCGCTCTCCCTCCCCCAACGTTGACCTCGGCACTCTGACCCCGTATCTCAGCGACTCTGTCACAAACCTGGGGGTAAAGTTTGACTCAGATTTTAAATTCGAAAAACAAATCAGCAGCGTCGTTCAAAAAAGCTTTTATCAATTACGCCAAATAGCGAAAGTGAAACCGCTTCTATCAAGACATGATCTTGAGAAATTAATCCACGCTTTTATCTCGACTCGTCTTGATTATTGTAATGCCCTGTATGTTGGCATTAGCCAGGCCTCCCTCGCCCGCCTGCAGCTCGTGCAGAACTCTGCTGCTCGTCTGCTAACACAGACCCGCAGACGTGAGCACATCACCCCTATTTTAGCGTCCCTTCACTGGCTCCCTGTGCGTTACCGAATACATTTTAAACTCCTTTTATTTGTTTTTAAATGTCTAAACAACCTCGCGCCAACCTATCTCTCCGACCACCTTCAGCCTTACTGCCCCACCCGATCCCTAAGATCAGCCGATCAGCTGCTGTTGACGGTCCCTGACACAAGGCTGAAGCTTAGAGGTGACAGAGCTTTCGCCGTTGCTGCTCCCAAGCTCTGGAACGACCTACCTCTGAGTGTTGGACAAGCCTCCTCTCTTCCTGTTTTTAAATCTCTCTTAAAAACATACTTTTATTCCATGGCTTTTAACACTGAGTGATATCCATCCTGCAATGGCGCCCCATAATACACCTGCTGTGATCCTGTTTTTATGTTTTTATTAATTCTATTTTAATTATTTATTTTTTATCGTGTTCTGTTTGTGTTGTGTTGTGTTTGCTCGGTACTCGTTTTATCTTTTAACCTGCTCATTGTACAGCACTTTGGCTACCCCTGTGGTAAATTTTAAATGTGCTCTATAAATAAAGTTGATTTGATTTGATTTGATGTCTTCAACAGCTCCGTACGAGGGGACGTCCCTTCGCAGGAGCCACCAAATTGGAAATATCACTGATCATGTCCCAATTCACTTACAGGCCACCCACTGATGCATAACTCAATCAGTTTGTGTGTGCATGATTGGGCATGTGTCCTTGAGTGTGCCTCAAAATGTGTGTTTTGTGTGTGTGCAGGCATGCAGAGCTGGCGTGTTAGTGTTTCGGGGGTTAAGGGAGGGTTGAGGGGTTGGGGGGGGGGTGACCCCGCACAGCTGACGATCAGCCATGCAGGACAGAACAACACAATAACACTCTTGTTAACCGGGATATGGCATACCTCCCACCTGTTACCCCCAGAGCCACACACAGGCAGACTTACACATGAGTAGACACAGTCCGGCCCGCTCACATTTTTCCGTTTCGTTGGTACATGCATCCACCCCATACCAGGTGCTTCCCCGTGATGGCTCATTTGTGTCCACTTCGTCCACCATTTAGCAGCACTGTCATTTATCTGAGATGCTGTCAAAGGGCTTCTCATCGCTGAGCCTACTTCCTGTCGGGCCTAAACAGGCCTCTCAAGCTAACATGTTTAGTCTGGAGGGCGCTGAAGAGGAGGTGAGAGGATGCAAATGACGCACAAAAAAAGTGCCCGTCGAGAACCGCAGCACACTACTATCGCTCTGAGGCTGTAACTCTGCAGCTTTTTGCAGAAGCGAAAATAAGCGTGAATGCATGTTTTGTATTCTGTTTACCGTATTTTCCGCACTATAAGGCGCACCTAAAAACCACAAATTTTCTCAAAAGCTGACAGTGCGCCTTATAACCCGGTGCGCTTTATATATGGATAAATATTAAGATTCATTTTCATAAAGTTTAGGTCTCGCAACTATGGTAAACAGCCGCCATCTTTTTTCCCCGTAGAAGAAGCGCGCGGTGCATGCTGGGATATGTGACGTTTCATTTCCATTTGTGTGTTTATGTAAAGACCCCAAAATGGCTCCTATTAAGTGTGTTGTCTGTCTAATTATAAATAATGCAGACGAGGCGTGTTAACTGAGTTCTCAACGTTTACTCACAGCGTGCTCATAACCACATTCTAACTGCCAGCATACAACAACGCTTCTCAGGGCTACCGCGCATGCTCGTAACTATCGTTGCATGCTGGGTAGTGTAGTTGTTATATTTGCTAGCTCATAACAGCACATTGAGAGACACGCTTACGCGCTTAATTCAATACTCGCCGTCATTCCGGGTGGATTGACAAAAGACCTCCAGCCGCTAGATATTGGTGTCAACAGGGCATTCGAAGCTAGACTGCTAACTGCGTGGGAACAATGGATGACAGAAGGCGAACACACCTTCACTAAGACGAGGAGGCAGCGCCAGACGACGCCAACATCTGCCAGTGGATCGTAAATTTGCCCAACTTTTCACTTCGGACACCGAAGACGAAGGATTTACGAATGAAGAATAACTTCAGAAAGTGAGCGCTATGTTTATTTTGTGTGTTGTGACATTAACGTTCGAGCAACATTATGTTGCTATTGCTCTGCACTATTTTGAATTTTACTATGTTTGTGATTGCACATTTGCGTACATTTTGGGAGTGAACAGAGTTGTTAGAACGCTGGTTTTTAATATATTATTAAAGTTTGACTGACCTATCTGACTGTTTTTTTGACATTCCCTTTAGCGCAGCGTAGGCGCGGCTTATAGTCCGGGGCGGCTTATTGGTGGACAAAGTTATGAAATATGCCATTCATTGAAGGTGCGGCTAATAATCCGGTGCGCCTTATAGTGCGGAAAATACGGTACATTCATCACTCAATACAGTGCTATCATACTGTTTATGTACTGTGTTACATTATATTCAAATGTTTAGACAGCAAAGCCTTGGGAAACACTGTTTAGATTAAATCCATACAAGCTGGAGACTCAGCTCCTGAGTGAATGAGTGAGTATAGGTGAGCGACCAAGTGGTATGTGTTAAAAAAGCGGGACGTTGACTAATTAAAATGTGACCGGCCAACCGTTAATCATATCAACTGATGCCTGTGAGAGGAGGGATGGCATGGCTTTGATTGGCAACCAGAATTCAACAGGAACACGATGTGGACGAACATGATAAGTGCAAACATACAAATAATACATGAATAAAACATGTCGGCTCAAATCTGTCAGCTCTCGACTCAACATTTTGATGTCTTTTTTGATGACATAAAAACTTGTATTGCAGACACAGGTTCATATCAATATACAAACAATACAATACACACAGATATAGGGTTGTACGGTATACCGGTATTAGTATAGTACCACGATACTAATGAATCATATTCGGTACTATACCGCCTTTAAAAAGTACCGGTCCGCATCACAACATCTTCTTTCATTTTTTTAAAATGTATATTGTGTTTATAAACTCAGGAAATATGTCCCTGGACACATGATGACTTTGAATATGACCAATATATGATCCTGTAGCGACTTGGTATCGGATTGATACCCAAATGTGTGGTATCATCCAAAACTAATGTAAAGTATCAAACAACAGAAGAATAAGTGATTATTACATTTTAACAGAAGTGTAGATAGAACATGTTAAATGAGAAAATAAGCAGATATTAACAGTAAATGGACAAGTATAATAATAATTCATTTTCTACCACTTGTTCTTAATAATTTTGACAAAATAATAGAATGATAAATGACACAATATGTTACTGCATACGTCAGCAGCTAAATTAGGAGCTTTTGTTTTCTTACTTACTAATAAAAGACAAGTTGTCTTGTATGCTCACTATTTTATTTAAGGACAAACTTGCAATAAGAAACATATGTTTGATATACCGTAAGATTTTTTGCTAAAAATTTTTTGTGGTATCTTTTATTTAGGAAAGTACCCAAAAGTACCGAAAAGTATCGAAATCATTTTGGTACCGGTACCAAAATATTGGTATCGGGACAACACTACACAGATATAATAATTTCAGCTCATGGTAATTAAAACGAGAGAGCGCAGACTTCCGCCAGGCCCTATCTGCGGAAAAAAAAAAAAAAATGAATACAGACTGATTACCCCCAAAATCTAATCACTTGTTCCTTATCCCATAACTGACATTTTTTGAGAGTTTAATCAAAATCCGCCCATAGCTTTCTGAGTTAAATATAGCGGAATTAAATAAACAGAGTGAATCCTTTTGTCTCTGTGGGTGGAGGCGGGGCTTACTAGCATACACACACAGAGAAGTAGGACTATAATAACTGACAAACTAACTAACTAACAGTACTAGCCTGAAGCATATCCATGTTAACATTTATAATTGTCACACAAGTTTAAAAAGACCATTGTTAGAAGTAAAATATTACTCAATGCTTCCAAAATATTTGTATTATTATTACGCCCTCCTAGTTAGAACAAAATATTTTGTGCCCCCCCCTACTCTCCACCGTCACTATAAATAGTATAATTTGTCTATAAAATTAAAGTTAACTATACCTCTGCATAACATTTTAACTTAGACTTAGACTTACACTTAGACTTAGTTACAAAGGATGGAAAGGGTAAGGATGGAAATGATAATGCAGGTATTAAGTAGACTAAAAATTTACTATAGTAGCAATATAAAATATAACATATATGTACTATTTACATATTATATATATACAGCATACATACTGTATGTATATATATATATATATATATATATATGTATGTGTGGGAAAAAAATCACAAGACTACTTCATCTCTATATATATATATATATATATATATGTATATATACAGGTAAAAGCCAGTAAATTAGAATATTTTGAAAAACTTGATTTATTTCAGTAATTGCATTCAAAAGGTGTAACTTGTACATTATATTTATTCATTGCACACAGACTGATGCATTCAAATGTTTATTTCATTTAATTTTGATGATTTGAAGTGGCAACAAATGAAAATCCAAAATTCCGTGTGTCACAAAATTAGAATATTACTTAAGGCTAATACAAAAAAGGGATTTTTAGAAATGTTGGCCAACTGAAAAGTATGAAAATGAAAAATATGAGCATGTACAATACTCAATACTTGGTTGGAGCTCCTTTTGCCTCAATTACTGCGTTAATGCGGCGTGGCATGGAGTCGATGAGTTTCTGGCACTGCTCAGGTGTTATGAGAGCCCAGGTTGCTCTGATAGTGGCCTTCAACTCTTCTGCGTTTTTGGGTCTGGCATTCTGCATCTTCCTTTTCACAATACCCCACAGATTTTCTATGGGGCTAAGGTCAGGGGAGTTGGCGGGCCAATTTAGAACAGAAATACCATGGTCCGTAAACCAGGCATGGGTAGATTTTGCGCTGTGTGCAGGCGCCAAGTCCTGTTGGAACTTGAAATCTCCATCTCCATAGAGCAGGTCAGCAGCAGGAAGCATGAAGTGCTCTAAAACTTGCTGGTAGACGGCTGCGTTGACCCTGGATCTCAGGAAACAGAGTGGACCGACACCAGCAGATGACATGGCACCCCAAACCATCACTGATGGTGGAAACTTTACACTAGACTTCAGGCAACGTGGATCCTGTGCCTCTCCTGTCTTCCTCCAGACTCTGGGACCTCGATTTCCAAAGGAAATGCAAAATTTGCATGGTTGGGTGATGGTTTGGGGTGCCATGTCATCTGCTGGTGTCGGTCCACTCTGTTTCCTGAGATCCAGGGTCAACGCAGCCGTCTACCAGCAAGTTTTAGAGCACTTCATGCTTCCTGCTGCTGACCTGCTCTATGGAGATGGAGATTTCAAGTTCCAACAGGACTTGGCGCCTGCCCACAGCGCAAAATCTACCCGTGCCTGGTTTACGGACAATGGTATTTCTGTTCTAAATTGGCCCGCCAACTCCCCTGACCTTAGCCCCATAGAAAATCTGTGGGGTATTGTGAAAAGGAAGATGCAGAATGCCAGACCCAAAAACGCAGAAGAGTTTAAGGCCACTATCAGAGCAACCTGGGCTCTCATAACACCTGAGCAGTGCCAGAAACTCATCGACTCCATGCCACGCCGCATTAACGCAGTAATTGAGGCAAAAGGAGCTCCAACCAAGTATTGAGTATTGTACATGCTCATATTTTTCATTTTCATACTTTTCAGTTGGCCAACATTTCTAAAAATCCCTTTTTTGTATTAGCCTTAAGTAATATTCTAATTTTGTGACACACGGAATTTTGGATTTTCATTTGTTGCCACTTCAAATCATCAAAATTAAATGAAATAAACATTTGAATGCATCAGTCTGTGTGCAATGAATAAATATAATGTACAAGTTACACCTTTTGAATGCAATTACTGAAATAAATCAAGTTTTTCAAAATATTCTAATTTACTGGCTTTTACCTGTATATATATATATATTATATTTTTATATTATATTTTATATAACATATACAATATACAACAAATCCCAATTATCATGTACAATATTACAGTATAAGTAACAGCTGCAGCAAAAAAAATAAAATAATAATAATAATAATAAAAGAAAAAAAAAAAAGGGAGAAAAAAAAAAGCTCATTAACATTAATAGAAACAACACACCGGCATTTCCTGTCTCCCGCAGTGGTTACACTGAAGCCAACTGCTACATACGCCTCATCATATTCTGGTACGGCAAAAAAAAGCATGTTCCCCCACTATTTGAGAAGGGTTGCCTTAACTAAAGGTAATATAATGTGGAATGACACTATAATCTAAAACTTTTGGATGTGGCTTAACTACTACGTCATAGGTGTGTAACGGTATATACTGCAGTATTTCAGTATCAAAAATCATCACAATAATGGCGTGACGTAAGCTGGGATAAAATGAAAACTTGGTCAGTGTAGGTTTTTGCTGGCACTTTTGAATTGGCCAGTCTGGAAGTGAACTACATCTCCCAAATCTCCTTGCGTAGCTCGAGTGTGCGAGGTCCGTGTGTGTCTGCTGACGTATGCAGCAACGGATTGTGTCATTTCACATTCTATTATTTTGTCAACATTATGAAGGACAAGCTGTAAAAATGTGATTATTAATCTACTTGTTCATTTACTGTTAATATCTGGTTATTTTCTGTTTTAACATGTTCTATCTACACTTCCGTTAAAATGTAATAATCACTTATTCTTCTGTTGTTTGATACTTTACATTAGTTTTGGATGATAACACAAATGTAGGTATCGATCCGATACCAAGTAGTTACAGGATCATACATTGGTCATATTCAAAGTCCTCATGTGTCCGGGGACATATTTCTTGAGTTTATAAACATAATATATAGATTGTTAAAAAAGGAACAAAGATGTTGTGACAATAAAAAAATATAAATATAATCATAGTAGTATCGACTAGATACGCTATTGTATTTGGTATCATTACAGTGGATATACCTTCGTTTACATTAAGGAGCGCTAGCTTTTATTAGCTGTGACGCCGGTGAGCTATTGTATCCTCCTAGGTGTGTAGTGAAGCATGTTTAGCTATTCCTCGTCCTCCAGTGATAATGGTACTAGTAAGAAATATACTTTGTTTGTCGCCATGGAGGCGAGGATTAATGATTTAGAAGTAGTTAAAACTGCCGACTGCGGATGGATGTTAGTAGCTAGCTAGCTAGCCGTGTTATTAAAGCACCTCTTGTAGAGTGGCACTTCAGTGTTATAGCTTCACCTTTATCGTTAGCTATTTAGCCACACATTCTGTCGAATGTGTGCTGCCGAACATGATCCTCTGCTCGTAAATCTAGCAATGTCGATAGAGCGCCGTCAAAAAAAAAGGGAACCGGTATTTTTCAAAGGGAGTATAGTACCGTTTTTTATTCATTAGTACCGCGATACTATAGTAGTACCAGTATACCGTACAACCATATATATATATATATATATATATATATATATATATATATATATATATATATATATATATATATATATATGTACATGTATTTTGTATGTATGTATATCTATTTTTGTATTTATTTTTTTGGACATATACCACAATAATTTCGTACCGTGAGATTCTGATACCCATACATCCCTACTGCATGACACCGGAAGTTACTGTTAACCCGGAAACACAAGTTCGTTTCTTGACTGCTAAAATATAAAAAATAAAAAAATGTTTATGTTTTGATTGAGGTGGCGACTTGTCCAGGGTGTACCCAGCCGTCCGCCCAATTGTAGCTGAGATAGGCTCCAGCGCCCCCCGCGACCCCAAAGGGAATAAGCGGTAGAAAATGGATGGATGGATGGATGTTTTGATTGTTAGTCTGGATCCCAGGATGCAGTGTCGAATGTGTGCTGCCGAACATGATCCTCTGCTCGTAAATCTAGCAATGCCGATAGAGCGCCGTCAAAAAAAAAGGGAACCGGTATTTTTCAAAGGGAGTATAGTACCGTTTTTTATTCATTAGTACCGCGATACTATAGTAGTACCAGTATACCGTACAACCATATATATATATATATATATATATATATATATATATATATATATATATATATATATATATATATGTACATGTATTTTGTATGTATGTATATCTATTTTTGTATTTATTTTTTTGGGACATATACCACAATAATTTCGTACCGTGAGATTCTGATACCCTTACATCCCTACTGCATGACACCGGAAGTTACTGTTAACCCGGAAACACAAGTTCGTTTCTTGACTGCTAAAATATAAAAAATAAAAAAATGTTTATGTTTTGATTGAGGTGGCGACTTGTCCAGGGTGTACCCAGCCGTCCGCCCGATTGTAGCTGAGATAGGCTCCAGCGCCCCCCGCGACCCCAAAGGGAATAAGCGGTAGAAAATGGATGGATGGATGGATGTTTTGATTGTTAGTCTGGATCCCAGGATGCAGTGTCGAATGTGTGCTGCCGAACATGATCCTCTGCTCGTAAATCTAGCAATGCCGATAGAGCGCCGTCAAAAAAAAAGGGAACCGGTATTTTTCAAAGGGAGTATAGTACCGTTTTTTATTCATTAGTACCGCGATACTATAGTAGTACCAGTATACCGTACAACCATATATATATATATATATATACATATATATATATATATATATATATATATATATATATATGTACATGTATTTTGTATGTATGTATATCTATTTTTGTATTTATTTTTTTGGACATATATATATACCCATATATATATATATATATATATATATATATATATATATATATATATATATATATATATATATATATATATATATATATATATATATATATATATATATATATATATATGTATATATATATATATATATATATATATATATGTGTACATGTATTTTGTATGTATGTTTATATATATATATATATATATATATGTGTACATGTATTTTGTATGTATGTATATCTATTTTTGTATTTATTTTTTTGGACATATACCACAATAATTTCGTACCGTGAGATTCTGATACCCTTACATCCCTACTGCATGACACCGGAAGTTGGTGTTAACCCGGAAACACAAGTTCGTTTCTTGACTGCTAAAATAAAAAAAATAAAAAAATGTTTATGTTTTGATTGTTAGTCTGGATCCCAGGATGCAGTGACAGCAGGCAAAGTTCAGGTATAAAAACCTTTGATTAGAAAAAACAACAACATATAATTGCACTGAAAAAGCAACCCCAGCACAGGAAGCATAGGAACAGCTTTGCAGAACATTGAGGTAAAAACTAAGCAAAATTATCCAAAAGAGGCCTCCTGATTGATAACTAGGGACAGCTGTGTCATCTAATTTCCAATCAGGAAACAGGTGATGAAAAGAGCGCTGGGACCAGAGGGGAAGTGGTGATGAAGAGGATACTAATGAATGATACACAAAAAGCAGGAAACTAATTATAAACTTAACTTAACTTAAAGTCCAAACTCTCATGTGAAATCATGACAGAAAAGATGACAACTATTGCAAGACTTCAAATTTAAATGAACACTTAGGGTCTGATTCACTAAGGGTTTGCGTTTCCTAAAACACATGCAAACTTGATAGCACACGCAAAGCTGATCTATTAAACGTGTGCAAAGTGGCCCGCGTCCCTTCAGTGAGCGGAATAAGGCGTGCAATCCATTTTGCGTCTTTGTCTTCATTAACATGCAAAATATATGCTGATCATCAAAACACCCACATTACTGAGAGGAAAACATGCAACTATACAGCTCACGCAATGTGATTTATCAACACTCATCACTGTTTTGGGAGCACTATTTTGAGATTTACTTTGCACGTTTGAAAAGGACGTGCAAACTGACAGTTCCACACACGGCTGTGAGAAAGGAGTCAAAGACACACGAAGTCTTCTATGTATACGTTTCAACATATTCGGACAGTCAGAAATAACAAAATATTAAACATCTTTTCAGCAACATCCTTTTATAGTTTGATAGCTGACTTAAAGGGCTGATTAAAACAAATTCAATTGATGCATTTTGGTGTCATTTAATACCATTTTAATGACGTTTGCTTTTTCACATATAACAGAGTAGTGCAGCCTCCCTCCCATGCACTTTCAGCAGTAAAACAAAAAAGTGTAGTCATTGTCGATGCAGAGCACCACTGCTGCTGAAATGCCCATAAAAAGTGGTACGTGTCTCCTGCTTGTTTGAAAAAATAACAAAATGTCACAGGTAGGCGCATTATAACACGGATGTGCAGTAAATGATGGCGTGCCCCGAATAGTACACGGAAAATCCTCATTTAAATATGGTGGATCGAACGCAACACGCCCATTAATATTGCTCACTATTTTATAGTTTGCACTAGGGTTGTACAATATACCGGTACTAGTATAATATTGCGGTACTAATGAATCAAAAACGATAGAGTACTGTGTTTCAAAAGTACTGGTTCACCATATTTTTTTTTTACAGGCATGATGGCGCTCCATCGTCACCTCATGACATTGCTGGTTTTACGAGCAGTGGAGCATATTCGGCAGCGCACACACACACAGAGCACTAACAAGCAGACACAGTGTGGAGACAGAAAAGGGAGAATGGAAGCATTTTGGCCTAAAGATAAAGGAAGAGGTGCTTTGAAACATGGATAGCGAGCTAGCGGCTAACGTCCATCCGCAGTATGCAGTGTTTTAGCTTCTTCTAAATCACTAATCCTTGTCTCCATGGTGACGAATAAAGTCAGTTTCTTACACGTAACATTATCACTGCAGGATGAGGAATAGCTAAACATGCTTCACTACACACCGTAGGAGGATACAATAGCGTCGCAATGTAAACAAATGCCATGGGTGGATCCACACCTGACATCCACTGTAATGATACAAAGTACAAGAGCGTAGTATCTAGTCGATATTACATTGATATTTTTTACTGTCACAAAATTATTTTTTTTTATTCATATCATATTCATAAACTCAGGAAATACGTTTCTGGACACATGAGAACTAAAATTCTGACCAATGTATGACCCTGTAACTACTTGGTATCAGATCGATACCTAAGTTCCAAAACTAATGTAAAGTATCAAACAACAGAAAAATAAGTGATTATTACATTTTAACAGAAGTGTAGACGAGAACATGTTGAAACAGAAAATAAGCAGATATTAACAGTAAATAAACAAGTAGAACAATAATCAATTTTTACAGCTTGTCCTTTATAATTTGACAAAATAATGGAATGATAAACGACACAATATGTTACTGCATACGTCAGCAGACTAATTAGGAGCCTTTGTTTGTTTACTTACTACTAAAACATCTGTATGCTCGTACAACACTTAAAACCTTTAGTATATCTGTATGTGGAATTAAATTATGGAATGGATTAACCAAAAGAATCAAAGAAAGCATCAATATGATTCAGTTTAAGAGACTGTTCAAACTACGAGTGTTCACAAAGTACACAGAACAAGAATTATGATAAACATCTTTTTTTATTGAGACAAATATTATTTATGTATTTAATATGTGTTTACTTACTATGGTATATTATTTATTTATTATTTATTTGTTCACTGTTCTGTTACAGAGAACAAGGAAATTGGATAAAATTGATATGGTATGAAAAGGGGTAAGATTAAATAAGCTCTGCTTCTTCCTACTCCTTTTCAGACAAGCTGTAATGAAACAACTGGAATTGTGTGATGCATTACATTGTATCGTATGCATGTTCCAAATAAACTGAAACTGAACTGAACTGAACTGAATAGATCAAAAAGTAATAGTAAAACCTTTTTTTTTCCATGCCTATTTAAAAAAAAACAAGTTGTCTATTATGTTCACTATTTTATTTAACATTGTTCTTCGATTGCAATAAGAAACATATGTTTAATGATTTTTTGTTAAAATAAAGCCAATAATGCCATTTTTTGTGGTCCCCTTTATTTAGAAAAGTATCAAAATACATTTTGGTACCGGTACCAAAATATTGGTATCGAGACAACCCTAATTTGCACACGCTGTTGAGCTCAAAGTATTTGGATCTTGTAAATCAGGCCCTGAATGTATACCAAAAAAATGTACAATAGGCTTTAAAAATAACTATAGTGAAGCTGCAATACGTGAAACTGACGTGGGAAGGGACACGCAGTTCAATAAACAAAGTTTTAAAAGCTTGAACGCGTAAACAGATTGATATCGGGAGGGTGAGAGTGTGCTTGCTTGTGTGTGGCAGGCCTGGGGGGCAAAGGGGTGCAAAATGGGGAGCGAGCGAAAAAAAACAAATTCACAATGCCAGCCCAACTTCCAAAAGTGTGAAAATCTCAATAAACCAATCAGCTCCAATAACAGGCAAGAGTGAATAGATGAGAAACAGAGGAGGCGGAGTGAGAGGCTGTGCAGGGGCCACGGAATGAACTGGCCTCCATTCACTTTTAAATTCCCTCCACAGTCCCCTGCACACTGTTAATTACTGGCCAGGCATTCCCCTGCCACATTTTCACACATAACAAGCGCCTCACCCGGACCCACCGCTGGAATATGCCTGAAGTCCAAGGATCAAGACCAATTATGGCCCTAAGCTGGACCCACTTTTTTCTAGCCCGAAGGGGTGTGCAGAGGGTGTTAAACAGGGAGAGGAGGGGCGCAGAGGTGGTGGAAGTGTTATTTTTCCCACAACATAAATGTGTTTATTTCTGTGTTGCATACTGAGTTTATGTTGAACGCTTAAAAAAAAAAAAGTTATGCAAAGGAACATCCTGGACCTCGGTGCTAGGACCCATCCATCCATCCATCTTCTTCCGCTTATCCGAGGTCGGGTCGCGGGGGCAGCAGCCTAAGCAGGGAAGCCCAGACTTCCCTCTCCCCAGCCACTTGGTCCAGCTCCTCCCGGGGGATCCCGAGGCGTTCCCAGGCCAGCCGGGAGACATAGTCTTCCCAACGTGTCCTGGGTCTTCCTCGTGGCCTCCTACCGGTCGGACGTGCCCTAAACACCTCCTTAGGGAGGCGCTCGGGTGGCATCCTGACCAGATGCCCGAACCACCTCATTTGGCTCCTCTCGATGTGGAGGAGCAGCGGCTTTACTTTAAGCTCCCCCCGGATGACAGAGCTTCTCACCCTATCTCTAAGGGAGAGCCCCGCCACCCGGCGGAGGAAACTCATTTCGGCCGCTTGTACCCGTGATCTTGTCCTTTCGGTCATAACCCAAAGCTCATGACCATAGGTGAGGATGGGAACGTAGATCGACCGGTAAATTGAGAGCTTTGCCTTCCGGCTCAGCTCCTTCTTCACCACAACGGATCGATACAGCGTCCGCATTACTGAAGACGCCGCATCGATCCGCCTGTCGATCTCACGATCCACTCTTCCCTCACTCGTGAACAAGACTCCGAGGTACTTGAACTCCTCCACTTGGGGCAAGATCTCCTCCCCAACCCGGAGATGGCACTCCACCCTTTTCCGGGCGAGAACCATGGACTCGGACTTGGAGGTGCTGATTCTCATCCCAGTCGCTTCACACTCAGCTGCGAACCGATCCAGTGAGAGCTGAAGATCCTGGCCAGATGAAGCCATCAGGACCAAATCATCTGCAAAAAGCAGAGACCTAATCCTGCAGCCACCAAACCGGATCCCCTCAACGCCTTGACTGCGCCTAGAAATTCTGTCCATAAAAGTTATGAACAGAATCGGTGACAAAGGGCAGCCTTGGCGGAGTCCAACCCTCACCGGAAACGTGTCCGACTTACTGCCGGCAATGCGAACCAAGCTCTGACACTGATCATACAGGGAGCGGACCGCCACAATCAGACAGTCCGAAACCCCATACTCTTTCCACGTCCCAAGAGCTAGCTTCTGTAGCCGAGGATCGGACCGCCAAGTGCCCTGCCTTCGGCTACCGCCCAGCTCACATTGCACCCGACCTCTATGGCCCCTGCTATGGGTGGTGAGCCCATTGGAGGGGGGACCCACGTTGCCTCTTCGGGCTGTGCCCGGCCGGGCCCCATGGGGACAGGCCCGGCCACCAGGCGCTCGCCATCGTGCCCCAACTCCGGGCCTGGCTCCGGAGGGGGGCCCCGGTGACCCGCGTCCGGGCGAGGGAAATCTGAGTCTTGGTTCTTGCATTTCCATAGAAGTCTTCGAGCTGCTCTTTGTCTGATCCCTCACCTGCAGCGATGATGGATAATCAATAAACAACCACTGTATGACAAATGGATTCAGAGAGAAAGAATGAACAGGGGATATAAGGTGGAAAAGGAAGTCGAGTGGTGTATTGGAAACAAACAATACTCAAGCCCCTTTGATTTTGTTTGTCAAGACAAAGGACAGCACACACACACACACACACACACACACACACACACACACACACACACACACACACACACACAAAATCATGGATGGGACGATATGCCAACATTAAATAAATGGAATGACTGCAAACCTGCACAGGACTGAGACCACACACACACACACACACACACACACACACACACACACACACACACACACACACACACACACACACACACACACACACACAGTATGTACAACTCCGAGAAGCCATTAGTTTCCTATATAAGGGGGCCTGCTGATGAAAGCTCATAAAGGCAGCTATGTAAATAAAGCAAATGAAAAGCCAGAGCTTGGAGGTGATGCTGCAGGAGGACCGGGCGAGACCATCGGGTTTTTTTTTTATTGTTTGTGCTTCTGCTGCTGCTCCCTTTACTTTCACCAAGGGGAGAGTGAGAGCTGCCATCATGCGTGGCATGACGTAACGATTTTTCTTATGACTGAAAAATAACCGGCGTCAGTCTCGTAGCTCCTAATATGGGGGGAAATGTCAAGGACATACAAAACATGAGCCAAGAAAGAGTGTGTAGGACTTTGTGTACTTGTTTTTGTACTGTGTATAATTTTAGCACAGTTAACGAACACTCCAAGTGATATTTTCACACATTTTTCAGCAGAAACCAGAACTTTCCTCAGAAGGACTGGGAGTGGTGTTACCTGCTTTAACTTTCTGGACACTTAGAACTAGGGATGTCCGATAATGGCTTTTTGACGATATTCGATATTCCGATATTGTCCAACTCTTTAATTACCGATACCGATTTCAACCGATACCAATATCAACCGATATATACAGTCGTGGAATTAACACATTATTATGCCTAATTTGGACAACCAGGTATGGTGATGAAGATAAGGTACTTTAAAAAAAATTAAAATAAATAAGATAAATAAATTAAAAACATTTTCTTGAATAAAAAAGAAAGTAAAACAACATAAAAACAGTTGCATTGAAACTAGTAATTAATGAAAATTTGTAAAATTAACTGTTAAAGGTTAGTACTATTAGTGGACCAGCAGCACGCACAATCATGTGTGCATACGGACTGTATCCCTTGCAGACTGTATTGATATATATTGATATATAATGTAGGAACCACAATATTAATAACAGAAAGAAACAAATCAAATCAAATCAAATCAACTTTATTTATAGAGCACATTTAAAATTTACCACAGGGGTAGCCAAAGTGCTGTACAATGAGCAGGTTAAAAGATAAAACGAGTACCGAGCAAACACAACACAACACAAACAGAACACGATAAAAATAAATAATTAAAATAGAATTAATAAAAACATAAAAACATAAAAACAGGATCACAGCAGGTGTATTATGGGGCGCCATTGCAGGATGGATATCACTCAGTGTTAAAAGCCATGGAATAAAAGTATGTTTTTAAGAGAGATTTAAAAACAGGAAGAGAGGAGGCTTGTCTAACACTCAGGGGTAGGTCGTTCCAGAGCTTGGGAGCAGCAACGGCGAAAGCTCTGTCACCTCTAAGCTTCCCTTTTGTGTGAATGAGTGTGAATGAGTGTAAATGGGGGAGGGAGGTTTTTTGGGTTGGTGCACTAATTGTAAGTGTATCTTGTGTTTTTTATGTTGATTTAATAAAAAAAATAAAAATAAAAAAAATGATACCGATAATACAAAACCGATACCGATAATTCCCGATATTACATTTTAACGCATTTATCGGCCGATAATATCGGCAGGCCAATATTATCAGACATCTCTACTTAGACCTAAACAAACAGGCTATCTTTGAATCTCAGTAAAACTAAAATAATGTTATTTGGTAACAGTAGAAGAGAAAGTCAAACACAAATACAAATAGACAGAGTAAGTATTGAAAGGGTAAAAGAAAACAAATGTTTGGGTGTAATAATAGTTGATCAAATTAATTGGAAATCTCATGTAAAAAATATACAACATAAAGTAGCAAGAAACACGTCAATAATGAACAAAACAAAACATGTTCTAGACCAAAAATCACTTCATATTCTCTACTGCTCACTAGTGTTACCATATCTGAGTTATTGTGCAGACATATGGGAAACAACTACAAATGTGCGATTCATTCACTAACTATTACAAAAAAGATCAATTAGAATAATACATAATGTTGAATATAGAGAAAATACAAACCCTTTATTTATTGAATCACAAATATTGAAATTCAATAATTTGGTGCATTTTCAAAACAGCTAAAATGATGTACAAAGCAAACTATAACCTGCTAGCCAAGAATGTACAACAATTATTCTCAACAAAAGAGGAGAAATATAACCTTAGAGGAAAATCTAATTTAAAACATCTGTATGCTCGTACAACACTTAAAACCTTTAGTATATCTGTATGTGGAATTAAATGATGGAATGGATTAACCAAAAGAATCAAAGAAAGCATCAATATGATTCAGTTTAAGAGACTGTTCAAACTACAAGTGTTCACAAAGTACACAGAACAAGAATTATGATAAACATCTTTTTTTATTGAGACAAAGATTATTTATGTATTTAATATGTGTTTACTTACTATGGTATATTATTTATTTATTATTTATTTGTTCACTGTCCTGTTACAGAGAACAAGGAAATTGGATAAAATTGATATGGTATGAAAAGGGGTAAGATTAAATAAGCTCTGCTTCTTCCTACTCCTTTTCAGACAAGCTGTAATGAAACAACTGGAATTGTGTGATGCATTACATTGCATGTTCCAAATAAACTGAAACTGAACTGAACTGAACTGAATGGATCAAAAAGTAATAGTAAAACTTTTTTTTTTCCATGCCTATTTAAAAAAAAACTTCACTTTTGTATTTTTATTTTGCCCAACACACGTCTTTTCCTTTGTATGCGTACTTTAAATAATGAAAAACAGCTAGTAAAAGGCGGCTAGCAGTGCAGATAATGAAGATTAATCTATTCCGCCTATAAAGCCCTCTAAAAACCTTCAAAAAACTCCACCGTTTTATATATATGCCGTAAGTATGTATATAATAAAATAGGCACATGCATGATAACATATATTATCTACAGTATTTTGGTCATTTTAAACATTACCGGTAATTCTTTCCTGGGCGTATTGATTTTACAGAGCGCATAGCAACGAATGCTACTTCCGTCAACGACGGCAAAACGAGCCCTTTCTGTGTTTGCTACCACAAATGTCAGACTTTGTGGGAGTCGTTGAGTGCCTCCTGTAGCACTACTGCTAAAGGTTTTAAGTAAAAACGGATGGGAAGGTTGTATCTTTCAGCACTCATGCTCTAATTGAGCTGCTAAATTCAGAATAATCCTCATTCCTCAGATAGAAAATGTGTCCGTGCGATGTTGTCGGGTTTTATGATGCGTTTCATTTGTTGAGAGCAAAGTTAAGAGCCATATAGTATCTAGTTGGTAGCATGTTGATTTTTTAAATTTGAACAACTTCTCGGCTTGATGCCACAATCTTCTACTACAGAGGTGAGATGCACGATCTATAACCGCGCATAATGTTTTACAAAATAAAGGCAATACAGATGCAGCTCAAGCTCCTTTTTCTTTATTTTATGGTGGGTGGCAACCAACGTTGCTCAAGCTAGCTAGATGCTACTATCTGGCTACCTGCTAGTGGTCAAAAGAGTAGTTTACGCAAGGCGACGTGTCACAACGCCAGAAAAGTAGTTCCTCGGTAACAATGTCGCTGTAGCTTTGGTCAAAATGCAGGCCAAGGCATGTAATGTAAACAAGCACTTTATAGGCAGAAGAGATTCATCCAAATTACCTACATTGTTAGCTGCCTCTTGCTAGCTGTTTTTCACTATTTAGAACACACAGAAAAGCAAAAGACGTGTGTTCTTGTCTCACATAAGGACTGTAGATGATTGGAATAATCCTTCCACCCCAAAATAGTTTTTAAACAAAATTTAGTTTTCCTTTAAAACAATTAATAAACCTCAATGTCTTAATTTTGGACTTGAATTATATTATTATACTGTCTACTGTATGGGGATTAGCAACTGCATGGTAAACTTCAAAGTACTTCTTATGATAGAAAGTATTTCTAAGTACCAAGGCAGTTCAACAAAACAATATGATCTCATTATACGTATTTCATGTTTTTCTGTTGTTACAATTTTTTCAGCACCTTGTGTTATTGTACCCTAAAGCCAATCGTTTACGTTTACGTGTGTGCTGAAAGAGACAGAAGTAAAACATCCATGGCTATATGTTAGTATAGGGGCCAGAGCAAGACGCAAACTTGCTTTCAAATCAACAGCCACTTTAGCTCAGTGTAAACAAAGCCAGAAAGTACAATTCTAAGGTTTGATTTACCGTGTTGCAACAATATACTGAAAAAGTAATATACTTATGTTTTAATAATGATCAGTTGACCTGACAGAATTGGGAGCACGTGTGTTTTTCGGGTCATCCTTTTTTTGTTGTTGTGTTCCTAATCCTTTTGGAGTGTAGAGCCCTAGGATTTTCGCAGACGGAATCACGGAATTGGCCGATCAAAACGGAATCTACTATTCAACGCAGAGTCGTGGAAATTGACGTAATGTGACTGAAATACTGTCATTGCGAGGAGAGGGAATGTTGTCTGGGGAAATCGTGTTTATGGGGAGTTCCCACCCAGACTAAACATTTTACTTATCTCCATGGAGCCGCTCCAGCCCTTTAGCCAGCCACCCTGTCCGCCTAAGGGGGGTAGGTTGTCTCGATACCAATATTTTGGTACTTTTCGATACTTTTATAAATAAAGGGGCATTATTGGCTTTGTTTTAACAAAAAAATCTTAGCGTACATTAAATATATGTTTTTTTAGTGCAATCGAAGAACGAGTTTGTCCTTAAATAAAATAGTGAACATACAAGACAACTTGACAGCATTAAAAAATTACAGTTGGTACAAAATGCGGCTGCTAGACTTTTGACAAGAACAAGAAAGTTTGATCATATTACGCCTATACTGGCTCACCTGCACTGGCTTCCTGTGCACTTAAGATGTGACTTTAAGGTTTTACTACTTACGTATAAAATACTGCACGGTCTAGCTCCGTCCTATCTTGTCGATTGCATTGTACCATATGTGCCGGCAAGAAATCTGCGTTCAAAGAACTCCGGCTTATTAGTGGTTCCCAGAGCCCAAAAAAAGTCTGCGGGCTAAAGAGCGTTTTCTATTCGGGCTCCAGTACTATGGAATGCCCTCCCGGTAACAATTAGAGATGCTACCTCAGTAGAAGCATTTAAGTCCCATCTTAAAACTCATTTGTATACTCTAGCCTTTAAATAGCCCCCATGTTAGACCAGTTGATCTGCCGTTTCTTTTCTTTTCTCCTCTGCTCCCCTCTTCCTTGTGGAGGGGGGGCACAGGTCCGGTGGCCATGGATGAAGTGCTGGCTGTCCAGAGTCGGGACCCGGGGTGGACCGCTCGCCTGTGCATCGGCAGGGAACATCTCTGCGCTGCTGACCCGTCTCCGCTCGGGATGGTGTCCTGCTGGCCCCACTATGGACTGGACTCTTACTATTATGTTGGATCCACTATGGACTGGACTCTCACAATATTATGTCAGACCCACTCGACATCCATTGCTTTCGGTCTCCCCTAGAGGGGGGGGGTTACCCACATATGCGGTCCTCTCCAAGGTTTCTCATAGTCATTCACATCGACGTCCCACTGGGGTGAGTTTTTCCTTGCCCGTATGTGGGCTTTGTACCGAGGATGTCGTTGTGGCTTGTGCAGCCCTTTGAGACACTTGTGATTTAGGGCTATATAAATAAAGATTGATTGATTGATGATTGATTTTAGGAGTAAGTAAACAAACAAAGACCCCTAATTAGTCTGCTGACGTATGCAGTAACATATTGTGTCATTTATCATTCTATTATTTTGTCAACATTATGAGGGACAAGCCGTAAAAAAATATTATTAATCTACTTGTTCATTTACTGTTAATATCTGATTATTTTCTGTTTTTAACATGTTCTATCTACACTTCTGTTAAAATTTAGTAATCGATTATTCTTCTGTTCTTTGATACTTTACATTAGTTTTGGATGATACCACAAATTTCGGTATCAATCCGACACCAAGTCATTACATGATCAAACATTGGTCATAATTTAAATTCTCATGTGTCCAGGGACGTATTTCCTGAGTTAATGAATATGATATGATTTTTTTTTTTTAATAAAAATGATTTTGTGACGATAACAAAAATTGATGTAATCATAGTAGTATCTACTAGATACGCTCTTGTACTTGTTACAGTGGATGTCAGGTGTAGATCCACCCATGGCGTTTCTTTACATTGTGACGCCGGTGAGCTATTGTATCCTCCTACGGTGTGTAGTGAAGCATATTTAGCTATTCCTCGTCCTGCAGGGATGATACTTGTAGGAAACTCACTTTATTTGTCACCATGGAGGCCAGGATTAGTGATTTAGAAGTAGTTAAAACACTGCCGACTGTGGATGGACATTAGCCACTAACTAGCGAGCCATGTCTTAAAGCACCTCTTCCGGAGGGCGTTTCAGTGTTATAACTTCACCTTTATCTTTTGTTTTTAAGCCAAAATGAGTTAATTCTCCTTTTTCTGTCTACACACTGTGTCTGCTTGTAAGTACTCCGAATGTCATTAAAACAGTTAGCTCCATCTTTTGACACTTCTTCCACGCCTGTCCTTGCACGCTACACCGCTACAACAAAGATGACGGGGAGAAGACACTGTCAAACGTGAGCCACGTAAATAAGACCGCCCACAAAACGGTGCATCCGGAAGCGACTGTCAGAAAGCGGCTCAAAGATGATCTGTAAAACATAATCTATGCAATATTTTGACCAAAGAACCACCATTACATGTTATGTAGACCACAAGGTTTTCAATTTAGAAAAGAAAAATAATAATATGACCCCTTTAAAGGCCAACTGAAATGCAATTTTCTTATTTAAACGGGGATAGCAGGTCCATTCTATGTGTCATACTTGATCATTTCGCGATATTGCCATATTTTTGCTGAAAGTTTAGTAGAGAACATTGCTGATAAACTTCGCAACATTTGGTCGCTGATAAAAAAGCCTTGCCTGTACCAGAAGTAGCAGACGAGTAGCGTGACGTCACAGGTTGTGGAGCTCCTCACATCTGCACATTGTTTACAATCATGGCCACCAGCAGCGAGAGCGATTCGGACGGAGAAAGCGACAATTTCCCCATTAATTTGAGCGAGGATGAAAGATTTGTGGATGAGGAAAGTGAGAGTGAAGGACTAGAGGGCAGTGGGAGCGATTCAGATAGGGAAGATGCTGTGAAAGGCGGGTGGGACCTGATATTCTGCTGGGAATGACTAAAACAGTAAATAAACACAAGACATATATATACTCTATTAGCCGCAACACAACCAGGCTTATATTTAATATGCCACAGATTAATACCGCATAACAAACACCTCCCCCCTCCCGTCCACATAACCCGCCAATACAACTCAAACACCTGCACAACACACTCAATCCCACAGCCCAAAGTACCGTTCACCTCCCCAAAGTTCACACAGCACATATATTTCCCCAAAGTCCCCAAAGTTACGTGCGTGACATGCACATAGCTTGCACGCACATACGGGCAAGCGATCAAATGTTTGGAAGCGTACTCACGGTACCGTGTCTGCGTATCCAACTTAAAGTCCTCCTGGTAAGAGTCTCTGTTGTCCCAGTTCTCCACAGGCCAATGGTAAAGATTGACTGTCATCTTTCGGGAATGTAAACAATGAAACACCGGCATTGTTTGTGTTGCTGAAGCGGCCGCAATACAACGCTTCCCACCTACAGCTTTCTTCTTTGCTGTCTCCATTGTTCATTGAACAAATTGCAAAAGATTCACCAACACAGATGTCCAGAATACTGTGGAATTTTGCGATGAAAACAGACGACTTAATAGCTGGCCACCATGCTGTCCCAAAATGTCCTCTACAATCCGCGACGTCACGCGCTGACGTCATCATACCGAGACGTTTTCAGCAGGATATGTCGCGCGAAAGTTTAATTTGCACTTTAGTAAGCTAACCCGGCCGTATTGGCATGTGTTGCAATGTTAAGATTTCATCATTGATATATAAACTATCAGACTGCGTGGTCGGTAGTAGTGGCTTTCAGTAGGCCTTTAATGTGCCCTATAATCCGGTGCGCGTTTTTTATGAAAATAGATTAAAAAAAAACATTCATCGGCAGTGCACCTTAAATACGGTAAGTACGGTAAATAAACTTTGACTATCTAAGTTTCATTTCTATAATGTTGTTGCATGAAGAAAAATACAATAAATACTGACTGTCAGTGAGTAAACCCCCAAAAAGTCGAGTACACTCGGAGCTCTGGCAGGTGAACAGTGCATTGAGCAGTGAGATAAATGGCCTGTTCTACTTTCTGTGACACGGCCTTACTTCCCACGGTGTGGCAATTAGCATAAACAGATGAGCTAATCCGAGCACCTGCCTGCTCCCACTAAATAAATAAACCGTGTAACCTCCGTCCCCGCAACCTATGTGTCCCTTCATTCGTCCCCTGCTGCGCCGACGCTCTCCGTTTATTTCCCCTCCTCCTCCATCAGCCGGTTAGAGTAAAAGTGGAAAAAAACCGAAAGGGGCTCATATCATCGGCGGGCCAAAGGTGAGTCGCCTGGGGAGGCGGCAGGAATGAAATTCTCCCAGTCCCATTTTAGCAGCCATTCAAAGCGCATTACTCCGGAGAAGGAGAAACTTATAAAGCCTCCTGCACTTGAACACATTTCTGAGTGTTTACGGTGCCGAGAGAAAGGCTGCCGTACCCTTAGCTCAGTAATAGATTCCCAATTTGGGTCCCCCCCTCGCTTTGCTCGCTCCCTCTATTTTGCTTTATCACTCCATCACCTCCTTACTTAATTCCTATTTTCACTTTCTCCATCTTTTTTCTTTGTGGCTCTGCCACCCCCCCAACCCGTTTTCCACAAGAGACCCCACAGAGCGTGACTATATCAGGTTTGTTTGTGTCGGCTTCTATAGTAACTGCAAATTGTTTCGCTGAGGAGGGCTGGTGGCCTTGTTGATATCATCTCCCAACCTTCCATTGCAGTTTACTGTATGATACACTATATTGCCAAAAGTGTTTGGCCACCCATTAAAAATGAGCAGAATCAGGTGTCCTAATCACTTGACCCGGACACAGGTGTAGAAAATCAAGCACATAGGCATGGAGACAGTTTCTCCAAAAAATTGTGAAAGAATGGGTCGCGCTCAGGAGCTCAGTGATTTTCGGCGTGGAACTGTCATAGGATGCCACCTGTGCAACAAATCCACTGGACTCTAGAGCAGTGGAGACGCGATCTCTGGAGTGATGAATCACACTTTTCCATCTGGCAATCTGATGGACCAGTCTGGGTTTGGAGGTTGCCAGGAGAATGGTACATTTCGGATTGCATTGTGCTGAGTGTGACATTTGGTGGAGGAGGAATTATGGTGTGGGGTTGTTTTTCAGGAGTTGGGCTTGGCCCCTTAATTCCAGTGAAATGAACTTTGAATGCTCCAGGATACCAAAACATTTTGGACAATTCCATGCTCCCAACCTTGTGGGAACAGTTTGGAGCGGGCCCCTTCCTCTTTCAACATGACTGTGCACCAGTGCACAAAGCAAGGTCCATAAAGACGTGGATGACAGAGTCTAGTGTGGATGAACTTGACTGGCCTGCACAGAGTCCTGACCTGAACCCAACAGAACACCTTTGGGATGAATTAGAACAGAGACTGAGAGCCAGGCCCTCTCGACCAACATCAGTGTGTGACCTCACCAATGCGCTTTTGGAAGATTGGTCGAAAATTCCTATAAACACACTCCGCAACCTTATGGACAGCCTTTCCAGAAGAGTTGAAGCTGTAATAGCTGCAAAAGGTGGACCGACATCATATTGAACCCTATGGGTTAGGAATGGGATGGCACCCAAGTTCATATGTGAGTCAAGGCAGGTGGCCAAATACTTTTGGCAGTATAGTGTATCTGCGTAGCAACATGGGCTGCATCTGGACTGGATCACTTTTATTCTCCCCTTCAATGCGTGCGGCAAAATGGGACACTTCATTAGGGCGGTTGCACATAAGAAATTGGGATCAAACCGCCTTCTGAAGAGAGTGCAAAGTAAGGAAAGATATAAAAAGATATATATGGTAATTTTAGAAGTCCTACTTCTTTGCCCATTAGTCACACCATTAATATAACAGTGCGCGAATAAAGGCATTTTGTAGGTAACCCAATTGAGTTCAGTCAAAAGATATGCTAACGAAACTAAATCATGCTCTTAGGCGATAAAGGTGCGACTTTGCCGCCACCTGGGTAATTACTGTAACACTAGCGAGGTGGAAGGGCGACTTAGTTATAATGGTTGTTAAATTAGCTGATCGGTAAGGCACAATGGTGATCAAACAGCTCCCAGCAATAGCAGACGCTCAATGCCTTCATGTGTTCTTTGCACAAAGTAGGCCTTGGCTATAACAATGTTTAGCCTTGTGTGGTAATTCTGTAACATTGTTATCGACACAGTTTTGTGTAAAAGAGAATTCATCATAATAGGGTCAATTAGGTTCTCACAGGCTATGATTAACCTATGCATCGCTCTTCATTTCGCAACCAAGCGACCATTGAGTATGATGTCAAATGTTTTTTAATTAGGTTACTATGTTAGAGTGGTCTCAATTCCTATTGGCTGCTTCGGGTAAATGCATAGCATGAATGCTATGCATTTACTTCTGTGCTAATTCTGTTAATTGATTTATAAAGGTCATGCCATTATAATGAAAGTTAACAGTCAGTGCTGCAGTCATTAGAGGAACATACTAATGATATCTCCTCCATGTCTGCTTCACAAACATTTTGATAGGCTTTCATAAAAGACTATGATTGTAGCTAAGAATAAATCATGTTTCCGTATTTATTTTTGAAATATTTGTATAGCCCCAAAAAATTATAGACTTGTATTGTATTGCCTCTTTTATTGTTTTTAAAAAAGATGTACTGTATACACATCCCATGGACAAAGATAAGACCTTCTGGAGGAAAGTTGTGTGGTCAGATGAAACAAAAATGGAGCTGTTTGGCCACAAAACCCAGCAATATGTTTGAAGGAGAAAAGGTGAGGCATTTAATCCCAGGAACACCAAGCCTACCGTCAAGCATGGTGGTGGTAGTATTATGCTCTTGGCCTGTTTTGCTGCCAATGGAACTGGTGTGTTACAGAGAGAGAGTTCCAACAGGACAATGACCCCAAACACACATCAACAGTGTTAAAGGAATGGCTAAATCAGGCTAGAATTAAGGTTTTAGAATGAACTTCCCAAAATCCTGACTTAAATGTGTGGACAATGCTGAAGAAACATGTCCATGTCAGAAAACCAACAAATATCGCTGAACTGCACCAATTTTGTCAAGAGGAGTGGTCAAAAATTCAACCAGAAGCTTGTGGATGGCTACCAAAAGCGCCTTATTGCAGTGAAACTTGCCAAGGGACATGTAAGTAAATATGAACATTGCTGTATGTATACTTTTGACCCAGCAGATTTGGTCACATTTTCAGTAGACCCACAATAAATTCATAAAAGAACCAAACTTAATGAATTGTTTTTGTGACCAACAAGTATGTGCTCCAATCACTCTATCACAAAAAAATAAGAGTTGTAGAAATTATTGGAAACTCAAGACAGCCGTGACATTATGCTCTTTACAAGTGTATGTAAACGTTTGATCTTGACTGTATATATATACTGAAAGTGACTAGTGGTAGAAAATGGATGGATGGATGGATGGATATATATATATATATATATATATATATATATATATATATATATATATATATATGTATATATATATATATATATATATATATATATATATATATCTTTTTTTTTTATTCTATTTTTCTTTTTTTTTTTTTATAAAATAATGCTGGGTTTGGACTAAAACAAATGTGTTGTGCAGAAATGGTTTAATAATTATTGGTCCAAAATAACCAATTTAACATGATGACATCTGAGATTATATTCTGATCAGTGACGCAGCAGGAAGGGGCTAGGAATACATTTGCGGTAACATTTCATATTAAGTGTCCTGTCATTCATTAATTGGCATTTTACATGCGCTTCTTCATGCAAAATTCCCCGCAGCCCTCACATTTTGGTCCTAACACATTGCCATACTGTGTATTGAAGAAAAACGACACATTGACTTGCATCCTATACCAAGCAGACATTAAGAGAGACACGGCTGAAACACAAACGTCATCGCTTAACAAAAACCCTGATGCCATGTCCGAAGCTGTTTCAGGGAGCAGGGACCAAACACGAGTGAATCTCTTCGGAAGCCTGCTGTTTAGACTGGATGGCAGACTGCCCATCAGTGACAGGCCCCGAGCCAGTGGACAAGTGGACGAGCCGATAGGAGCTGGCAGGTGAGACCTGGCCTGGAGTCAGATCGTTGCGGTCCAGCTGGGGCTAAGTAGCGGCCCAGGAAACAGCAGCACGGTGCAGGTGCGCTGACATAGACGTAGATGTGACCTGCTATTGATGGACTCGGACTGAATTTGGCTAGATTCAAATCAGCTTGTATTTGTGTTAAGGGCCACAAGAGCGCTGTCCAATGCTTCTGGGCCACCAACACCTCTTCTCAAGATGTCTTTTATTAACATCTATCATTAAGACTATCTGGCATTGGCAGAGTTCCATTCCAGTTGCAGTAGAGTTTACAAACCGTTTTACAATGTAAAACTGAAATATCTGACAGTCGAATCTACATCTTTACCTCTTGTGCCAATCAATCGGCCACCGACTTTGGTGAAAAAGTATGTGATCGCCACTAATGACACTGTCATGACCTGTCTACACAAGTGATGTCTTGTTTCGTTTCTGTTATAGTTGTCCTAAGGTTGATGTCTATTTATGTTGCCAGCGCTTCTATCCTCCTTTGTTTATGATCCCGTTGATAGGAGCATTGAGCTCACACACCAGCCTCTGATTGGTGATTAGGGCACAAACCTGAAGCCAATCCCAATCATGCCCCTTCTAACAACCCAGGGGTGCCCATTATGCCGATCGCGAGCTATCAGTCGTGTGTCAGTCGATCGCCAGCCAGGCATTAAATAAATACACCTAAAAATTAGCTATCATCAATCTTCACCAAGATGTCACTTTCGTCACTTGATTGACATTCACAGCACCCGAGTGTCAAGACGAGGACTATGGAGTGGTTGTTTTCCCGAGATGCAAGTAAAGCTGGATCGGACATGGCTTGGAGGTGAGTACATATTTATTTATAACACTAACAAACTACAAAAAAGGAAGCAAACAAAAGGCGCGGAGAACAAACTTGACTAATGAAAACAAAAGACTAGCACAAAGGCAATTAACTATGAACACGAAACAAAAACCCTTACTGTGGCATGGCATGACGCATAAACTATAGTAAACAGGAATATCATGGGTAGCAGTAGTATGGATGGATAGATAGGATAGATAATGTCACCAGGACGAACAACAGAAACAGACCGGCTTAAATAGCAGTGACATGATCAGTGAAAACAGGTGCGTGACTCAAAACGTGAAACAGGTGCGTGACATGACAGGTGAAAACTAATGGGTTGCTATGGTGGCAAAACAAACAAAAGTGCGCAAAGAGTCCAAAAACAAAACCGAACATGACTAAAACAAAACATGATCACACATACATGACACCGAGGGTCTTGTGAGATGACATTGGCTGGTTCCAGATCATTATTAAGAAAAAAATGACCGACAGGAAGGTGAGAATCACTTTTCATTTCGACAGACTCTCGCGCCATACTTGCCGTCAAAACTCTAAAGACCGACTGCACAGTTCCTACCTTTACAAAAAAAGCGCTGCTTCATCCAGCCTGCGCTAACAAAATAAGAGTCTCAGAAAGCTGGTGTGCACAACCTACCAAGTTACGGAGTTTGCCGCCAATGTATTTCTTGTAAAGTGCATAAAAAGGAGTATAGAAGTTGGACAAATACGATGCCAAAAAGCAACCATTTTCATTTGGTATTGGAAAGAAAGGAGAACTTTTTTTCTCCTCCATTTGAAAATGTGGACGTTATCATCACTACTGTCCGATTCCAATCAATGCAAGTCATCAGAATCAGGTAATATACCAACTTATATTCTTGTCTTCATGAAAGAAAGGATCCATATGTGTTAAACATGCTTGTATTAACATTAAACACATTTAACTGGTTAACAAAAACGTCTCTTTTTAATAAACAAATACATATAAATTATATATATGAATGAGGTGGATCCCTTCGACTTGGTCGGTTGAAAAGTAGAAAAAGTGTGGGCACCCCTGTAATAACCCGTCTCAACCCACCAGACTTGCAGGATTCTTGTTCGCCTTACGCGGATGTTCAATTTGGCGTTCTTATTGTATGTAGCTCGTTCATCACTGACAACAGTTATATTTCTTGCAATGACAAGAACCACGTTTTGTGCCGAGAGCATCTCATGAGTTTTCCAACGGCACACTGTTTGTATCGGTAGATGATTCAAAGACTCTTACGTGCACGCTGCCTATTGTCCATTCTGGAATCACAAACACTTCACGATGCCGAACCACAACAGACTGAAAAGTGACTAGCAGCTAATTATGCGTCTCCAGACACAGTGTGGAGCCTAAGTAAATAATAATCACTTCAATTACGGTAAATAAACTGCATTTCTTATTAAGGTTCATGATTTGAGTTTATTTCGAACATGCGTACCATTACAATATGATACATCACAACTTCCAGTTTCTCTTTTCAACATGTTCAAAAAGGAGTAGGAAGAAGCAGAGCTTATTTAATCCTGCCACAATTTAATTTCATAGCAATTGCTACCACTTTTGTCCACTTCCTGTTCTCAATTTTTTTTCCGATAATAATACAATTCTAAATAAATAAACAAATAAATAATACATAGTGAAGTAAGTTGTGATTTTATATAGTGAGATACATACGATTATCAATTAATTCAAATGTTTATCATGATTATTCTTCTTTGTACTTTGTAAACACAGTTTCTGAAATTGGATCATATTAGTACATTTTTTAGTTTCTTTACTTAATCCATTTCATAGTTACTGATGTACTAAAGGTTTTAAGTGTTTTACATGCATACAAATGTTTTAAGTTACATTTTTCTCTGTGGTTGTATTCGTCTATTTTTGTTGAGAAGACTTGTACGTTCTTAGGTAGCAAGTTATGGTTTGCTATGTGCATAATTTTGGCTGTTTACAAAATCCCTATATCGTTGATTTTTAATATTTACGATTCAATAAATAAAGAGTTTGGATGCTCTTTATATCTAACATTATGCATTATTCAAACTGACCTCTTTTGTAACATGGTTAGTGACAGAAGCGTACTTTTGTAGTTATTTCCCCATATTCCGACACAATAACTTAGATATAGTAACACAATTATAAATATACTATAAATGTAAAATATGGAGTGAATTGTTTTCCCAATATTGCTACCTTTTGTTGTATATTTTTATATGAGATTTCACGTTTATTTTTTCATCAATTATTACATCCAAATATTATCTTAAGTATCTTTATCAAGTATTTTATAACCGGAGTACCGGGCTAAACATGTTACACACTGAGAGCAAGCCAGGAGCAAAGGTGCTGATAGCTAAGCTAACCGCTAAGCTATCTTGAAACAACATTAATAAATAAGTGCTCAGTAAACTTGAAGAAGTGTAGCTGGAAGCAGAAGGTAAGCAGATACTAACAGAAAATCAAGTAGATTACTAAGAGCCGAGAGAGGATAATATAAAAACAACTGTTGGTGTGTCAGCATTGTCACAGTCAGTATACGACACGTTAGAGGAGGGGGCATCGATCAATAAATTGGGGGTGTTGATACCAAGGGTAGTATCAGTATACGCTCGATATATGAGGGATTAAGTTGATGTTTTAATTTTCTCAAAATAATTTTTTGTTGTTTTTGTTGATGTTTACATGATACTAAGGTTTTAATTCCCTGGACAAAGGGAATTAATCGAGTAGTAGAAAGTAGTTTTTGTTTTGATTTTGCTCAAACAATTGTATGTAATAAAAGAGAATCAGGAACTAGTTTAAATATTCACTCACCATAAATTAAAAAAAATACAGTATTGATTGGTATTGGTATCGGCCGATCTAACTCATGGATGATCGGTATTGGAATCGGCAGCATAAAACCCTGATCGGAATATCCCTAGTATCTGAGATAAACAGACAATCTTCTGTTTTCGTCCTCTTGTATCAATTTCCCAAAGTACAGGGCACAAGATAGGCTTATATCCCCTTTTTTGAGACCATGGGGGGGTACTTTAATCAAGATTGTGTGCAAATGAAATGTCACGCCCTTTAATGTGAGAGCACTGTGGGAAATGTCGAAAGAAATGTCAAGTGGTTGCGGGGATGAGGGACCAGGGGGACTGATATCATCCATGGTACAGTAGGCTGAGGGGCCACTGGGCATTTCCAACCTTAACCGTGAGGACATCAGAGCGAACATGGATTGGTTTGAACCTCAAAGACAAGGACTGATTTATTAAACAAGAAAACACACTTTGGTGGTAATTTAAAAGCTTGACTGAGGCAGGGTTGGTCTTGATGTCCTATCACTTATTGTATGTCAGAATAAAAGGCCAGACTTGGACCTTTTCAACAAAACTTTAACGTTATCTAACTTGGTTTCCGTTTACACCGGTCATATGTTTTAGTCAGTCCAAACGCTCCAAAGTGCTTCAAATCTAATATTTTTGCATGAAATTTGGGCCACATCAGGAAGTAATCCGAATCTGTTTGGAATCTGATATTTTCAAATGACACTAAAGTCTAAAGGGTTATGCGACCTGTTTGCGACTTTTATGTCATCTTTGGTCAATCTATGTCATCCATGTGCGCAGAAAAAGATGGGGTCCGCCAGTGGAAGTGGATACATCCTCCCAATAGCTGTTTCCGAAATCAAAGTCCTTTTTCGGCGGACAAATTTTCCATCTGAAACAAAAAATTTGCTGTTTGGCCGCAATACCTAGCAATATGTTTGGAGGAGAAAAGGTGAGGCCTTTAATCCCAGGAACACCAAGCCTACCGTCAAGCATGGTGGTGGTAGTATAGCTCTGGGCCTGTTTTGCTGCCAATGGAACTGGTGCTTTATAGCGAGTAAATGGGACAATGACAAAGGAGGGTTACCTCCAAATTCTTCAGGACAACCTCAAATCATCAGCCCGGAGGTTGGGTCTTGGGCGCAGTTGGGTGTTCCAACAGGACAGTGGTAAAAGAATGGCTAAATCAGGCTAGAATTAAGGTTTTAGAATGGCCTTTCCAAAGTCCTGACTTAAATATGTGGACAATGCTGAAGAAACAAGTCCATGTCAGAAAACCAACAAATTTAGGTGAACTGCACCAATTTTGCCAAGAGGAGTGGTCAAAAATTCAACCAGAAGCTTGCCAGAAGCTTGTGGATGGCCACCAAAAGCACCTTAAAGCAGTGAAACTTGCCAAGGGACATGTAACCAACTATTAACATTGCTGTATGTATACTTTTGACCCAACAGATTTGGTCACATTTTCAGTAGACCCATAATCAATTCCTAAAAGAACCAAACTTCATGAATGTTTTTTGTGACAAACAAGTATGTGCTCCAATCACTCTATCACAAAAAAAAAGAGTTGTAGAAATTATTAGAAACTCAAGACAGCCATGACATTATGTTGTTTACAAGTGTATGTAAACTTTTGACCACGTATATGTGTATATATATATGTATATATATATATATATATATATATATATATATATTGGACACCATTGATAGTATAGCACCGCTAAAGCTTAAAAGAGCCCCTAAAAGGCGCACCCCATGGTTTACAGAAGAAACTAGAGCCCATAAATTATTATGTAGAAAGCTGGAACGCAAATGGCGCGCTACTAAACTTGAGGTTTTCCATCAAGCATGGAGTGATAGTTTAATAACTTATAAACACATGCTTACCCTAGCTAAAGCTAAATATTACTCAAATCTCATCCACCTCAACAAAAATGATCCGAAATTTTTGTTTAGTACAGTAGCATCGCTAACCCAACAAGGGACTCCTCCCAATAGCTCCACCCACTCGGCAGATGACTTTATGAATTTCTTTAATAAGAAATTTGAACTCATTAGAAAGGAGATTAAAGACAATGCATCGCAGCTACAACTGGGTTCTATTAACACAGATACGACTGTATCTACGAAGGATACCGCCCTCCAAAATAGTTTATCTCTCTTTGATGAAATAACACTAGAGGAATTGTTAAGATGTGTCAATGGGACAAAACAAACAACATGTTTACTTGACCCATTTCCTGGGAAACTTATTAAGGAGCTTTTTGTATTATTAGGTCCATCAGTGCTAAATATTATAAACTTATCACTTTCCTCTGGCACTGTTCCACTAGCATTCAAAAAAGCGGTTATTCATCCTTTGCTCAAAAGACCTAACCTCGATCCTGACCTCATGGTAAACTACCGGCCGGTGTCCCACCTTCCGTTTATCTCGAAAATCCTCGAAAAAATTGTCGCACAGCAGCTAAATGAACACTTAATGTCTGACAATCTCTGTGAACCTTTTCAATCCGGTTTCAGGGCAAATCACTCTACGGAGACAGCCCTCGCAAAAATGACTAATGATCTACTGCTAACGATGGATTCTGATGCGTCATCTATGTTGCTGCTTCTTGATCTTAGCGCTGCTTTCGATACCGTCGATCATAACATTTTATTAGAGCATATCAAAACACGTATTGGTATGTCAGACTTAGCCTTGTCGTGGTTTAACTCTTATCTTACTGACAGGATGCAGTGCGTCTCCCATAACAATGTGACCTCGGACTATGTTAAGGTAACGTGCGGAGTCCCCCAAGGTTCGGTTCTTGGCCCTGCACTCTTTAGTATTTACATGTTGCCGCTAGGCAACATCATACGCAAATACGGTGTTAGCTTTCATTGCTATGCTGATGACACCCAACTCTACATGCCCCTAAAGCTGACCAACACGCCGGATTGTAGTCAGCTGGAGGCGTGTCTTAATGAAATTAAACAATGGATGTCCGCTAACTTCTTGCAACTCAACACTAAGAAAACGGAAATGCTGATTATCGGTCCTGCTAAACACCGACATTTATTTGATAATACCACCTTAACATTTGACAACCAAACAATTACACAAAGCGACTCAGTAAAGAATCTGGGTATTATCTTCGACCCAACTCTCTCCTTTGAATCACACATTAAGAGTGTTACTAAAACGGCCTTCTTTCATCTCCGTAATATCGCTAAAATTCGTTCCATTTTGTCCACTAGCGACGCTGAGATCATTATTCATGCGTTCGTTACGTCTCGTCTCGATTACTGTAACGTATTATTTTCGGGTCTCCCTATGTCTAGCATTAAAAGATTACAGTTGGTACAAAATGCGGCTGCTAGACTTTTGACAAGAACAAGAAAGTTTGATCATATTACGCCTATACTGGCTCACCTGCACTGGCTTCCTGTGCACTTAAGATGCGACTTTAAGGTTTTACTACTTACGTATAAAATACTACACGGTCTAGCTCCGTCCTATCTTGTCGATTGTATTGTATCATATGTCCCGGCAAGAAATCTGCGTTCAAAGAACTCCGGCTTATTAGTGATTCCCAGAGCCCCAAAAAAGTCTGCGGGCTGTAGAGCGTTTTCTATTCGGGCTCCAGTACTATGGAATGCCCTCCCGGTAACAGTTAGAGATGCTACCTCAGTAGAAACATTTAAGTCCCATCTCAAAACTCATTTGTATACTCTAGCCTTTGAATAGCCTCCCTTTTTTTTTTTTTTTTTTTTTTTTTTTTAGACCAGTTGATCTGCCGTTTCTTTTCTTTTCTCCTCTGCTCCCCCCTATCCCTTGTGGAAGGGGAGACACACAGATCCGGTGGCCATGGATGGGGTGCTGGCTGTCCGGGGTCGGGACCCGGGGTGGACTGCTCGCCTGTATATCGGTTGGGAACATCTCTGCGCTGCTGACCCGTCTCCGCTCGGGATGGTTTCCTGCTGACCCCACTGTGGACTGGACTCATACTGTTATGCTGGATCCACTATGGACTGGACTCTCACAATATTATGTTAGACCCACTCGACATCCATTGCATTCGCTCTCCCTAGAGGGGGGGGGTTACCCACATATGCGGTCCTCTCCAAGGTTTCTCATAGTCATTCACATCGACGTCCCACTGGGGTGAGTTTTTCCTTGCCCTTATGTGGGCTATACCGAGGATGTCGTTGTGGCTTGTGCAGCCCTTTGAGACACTTGTGATTTAGGGCTATATAAATAAACATTGATTGATTGATTGATATGTATATGTGTATATATATATATATATATATATATATATATATGTATATATATATATATATGTGTGTATATATATATATATATATATATATATATATATATGTGTGTGTGTATATATATATATATATATATATATATATATATATATATATATATATATATGACACAGGGGGTTCGTGCTGGTGCCTCACATCAAGAAGGTCTTGGGTTAGATACCCAGGCTTGGGGTTTTTCTGTGTAGAGTTTCCATGTTCTCCCCATGGCTGCATTAGTTCCCACCAGGTACTTACTCCCACCTCCAAAGACATGCACCTGGGGATAGGTTGTTTGGAAACACCAAATTGGCCCTCGTGTGTGAATATGAGTGTGAATGTTGTCTGTCTATCTGTGTTGGCCCTGCGATGAGGTGGCGACTTGTCCAGGGTGTACACCGCCTTCTACCCGTGTGCAGCTGGGATAGGCTCCAGCACCCCCCGTGACCGCGAGAGGAACAAGCGGTAAAAAAATGGATGGATGGGATAGATATATACTGTACATATTTTTTTTTCACGTAAAAAAAAACACTTTTATCAGGTGTTTGAGCTTTTTTTCTGCAGAACAGTAGTAGTAAAAGTAGCAATTTCCTTGTTCTTTTACGGAATCTGGTCAATTTCCTTTTTTTTCACTTCATCCAACTGCGCATGCAAGTGACATCGCGACCAAATTTGGGCCTCATTGGGGTCCCTGCGCTTATATTGGAGTCGATTAATATCACATTTTACTTATTATTACTAATGTAAACAGTCAGCTGTAGAATAAATCTGATTTTGAAAAAAACAAGATTTGGTCCACATTGGCCTGCAGTGTAAACGTAGTCTTGGAAACTACGAGGATGATGGTTTAAGGGAAAGTGGAATGCAAAGCTGCTAAAGGTGCAATACCACTATTGGGTTTATAAAACTGAGCAAGCATCTCGAATGAATGAATGATAAACCAATGCATATATTTCAGTCCAAGTTATGTCTTCACTTGCTGTTGGTTCCGTCAGGATTGCCACAACACCTATTTACTTTATTCCCTTTGAAAGAGCAATCAGCTTTCATTAACCGATGCAAGCAGATTTACCTAAGAGGCCTTTCCCTGCTGCTCCTCTGCAGTCGTCACCCAAATAGTTGAAATTTGACAGTCTTAAAGTAGAAAGGGATTATTTTCCCTCACTGATATAATGGTCCACCTGTCACAGGGAGTTAGAGATGATGCCCTATCACCGACAGGTACACTATCAACCGACCCAATATTACCCAGTGGAAAATTAAACTATAGGGAAAATAAGGACAGAGGGTGCGCCAACCAGGCGAGACTTGGCTTATATCTTGCTGACGGAATAATTCTACCACTTGGGAGGCAGTTAAAGAAGCAGCCGGGGAGAAAGAGGGAAGATGGTGCCTATGCAGGCAGATTGTGCTGTGTGCAAGTGTAGTGGGCCATAGTGGGAAAGAATGTGTGCTCAGACTCAAATTAACCGTGTGGCAGACTGGACTGTCAGCTGCAATTACCTGCCCTGCGCTTCCTGCACCATCCTGGTAATTTATTTCCTCTAAACCCTCCCGCCACTGCTTCCTCTCTCAGTGATTCGTCATTCAGAAAAAAAGAAAATAAATCAGAAACAAACGCAGGCCTCGGTCATCTCCGTGTCAGCTCGTGAGGCATTTAGAGGCTATTTGTCGGTCAGGAGTGCAAATGGAAGTCAGCTATCTGAACTGATATTTTAAAGGAAAACTTGAACGGCACAGTTTTACATAACATTTTAATATTCTTAACTACCGTTAACTGTAAAAACAATACGACATTCGTTTTGAATTTTAATGATGAAAGCACATTACAAAAGCGGCAGGTTTCACCATTAATAGTTGTCACATTAGTGTAAAAAAAAAATAAATAAACACCCCACCTCACCTAGACCTTCTCAGTGGCCTTGTGGTTAGAGTGTCCGCCCTAAGATCGGTAGGTCATGAGTTCAAACCCCAGTCGAGTCATACCAAAGACTATAAAAATGGGACCCATTACCTCCCTGCTTGGCACTCAGCATTAAGGGTTGGAATTGGGGGTTAAATCCCTAAATTATTCTCGAGCGCAGCCACCGCTGCTGCTCACTGCTCTCCTCACCTACCAGGGGGTGGAACAAGGGGATGGGTCAAATACAGAGAGTAATTTCAACACACGTAGTGTGTGTGACTATCAGTGGTATTTTTACTTTAACTTTACCCTACCTTCTGATGTGTGTGACGTGCATAAGGTGGCGCTGGAGTCTTATTGTATCGTTAGTACTGGTGTACATCTAAATATATGAACTTTATAGATGAGGCTAAGTGGAGACCCTAATTGTGGGGTCTTCATTTAAAATTTAGTAATGTCCGTTTGTGAAAATTTGTCAGGCTTGCCCCTGACAGTTTGGTTGTGTTTTAGTTTTTCCTCTGTGTGTGTAGTATTTCCTGTCAGCGCTCTTGTTTTGGTTCTGTTTCCTGTTTCTGGTTCGTGTTTTCCTTTTCTTATTTTTGAACATTAAAACCATGTTTTCTTGTACCAAGCCTGCTGCCATCTCTGCATCTTGGGGTTCATGTCCTACAACTCCTGACAAAATTGTTCTTATAGCAAAGGTCAGGAGGTTACAATGCCTTAAAAATCATCGGACGGGGAGGGGATGCTGATGCGCATATTTTTATTTTTCAGTATCAAATGGATCAAGTCAGTCAAAAAATGTTTATAGTTTAAACAAGGAACTATTTTTTTTGTCATTTTTAGGCAAATTGATGCATTTTAAATCTTTGTTTGTTCCCAAATAAAACAATGTTAATAATGTTATTCTTTGTTTTAAGTTGAGCTATATTTCTTCATTTTCTTTATTGTTAACGAGGACACAGCATTACGCAGACTTATGCAGAGTTTTAATTTTCCATTTTTGTATGTATTTTTTCTTCTTCCTTGCGGAGTGTCACATACAATAATTGAGAAGCACTGGTCTATGTGAATATCAAATGTAAAGATCTCACTACTGTTTCATTAATATTTACTGTGAGTTGATACCAATTTTGAAAAACAAAATATTCTTTACCTTCCAGTAAAGTCTCAGCAGCAGCATTCAAGCAATTTTTCTGTCACTGAACGACTTTTTAATGTTGTCCCAAAATCCATACAATCCTGAGTAAAGACCTCACACTCTTACTTGAGACTTTTGTTGCTACTTCTCAAAGTTGTGTGTTTGGTCCCATCATGGCGCTTAACGTTCCCGCTTTTGACGAGTGCTACAGTTTCAGAGCAAATGAATGACAGCGGTTTGGAAATAGATTCAGTAAGAATGAACATACAGTACAGGCCAAAAGTTTGGACACACCTTCTCATTCAATGCGTTTTCTGTATTTCCATGACTATTTACATTGTAGATTGTCACTGAAGGCATCAAAACTATGAATGAACACATGTGGAGTTATGTACTTAACAAAAAAGGTGAAATAACTGAAATTATGTTTTATCTTCTAGTGTCTTCAAAATAGCCACTCTTTGCTCTGATTACTGCTTTGCGCACTCTTGGCATTCTCTCGATGAGCTTCAAGAGATAGTCACCTGAAATGGCTTTCACTTCAAAGGTGCCATAGTTTTGATGCCTTCAGTGACAATCTACAGGGTAAATAGTCATGAAAATAAAGAAAACACATTGAAATGAGAAGGTGTGTCCAAAACTTTTGGCCTGTACTGTGTATTGGTTGTTCCATTCACTGTTAAATGATTTTTTTTTTCATCAACTTGTCCTATTATTGAGAAAACCATGGTCCTCTTATTCACTTCTCTACAGGTAAACAGACATTTCCAATGACAGTGTCTCTGGTGTAATTGTAATAACTATAGTAACTGTGCCTACACAGTGTTCTGCAAGCATTATCATACTTGTATCTACTTTTAATATCATATTGTATTTTCCTACTTAATTTAGTTGGGCAAGGGCCGAGAAAGAGCAGTCAGCCTGTTTGGGCTGCAGACGCAGGTCACCAATTGGTGATGGCTGCTCTAAATTGTCTATAGGTGGAAATGTAAATATGTGAATTGTTGCTTGTCTATGATTGACTGGTGACCAGTTCCAACGTCAGCTGGGAAGCAGATATAGTTCAGTTCAGTTTCAGTTTATTTGGAACATGCATACGATACAATGTAATGCATCACACATTTCCAGTTGTTTCATTACAGCACGTTCGAAAAAGAGTAGGAAGAAGCAGAGCTTCTTTAATAGTAATCTAGTAATTTGCTAGTTATTTCCAAATTAGTTTTTTGACTATTTGAAACTTTCAAGAAAGGACAAAATGATGAGATAAGATTGATGAATTAGTGTTCGATAATTCATGCATGACCTTGCGTGGCTACAGAGTATTTTGTGATCTTGCATGAATAAATTGAAATGTAATGCATACTAGTTGGGTTCAATGAAATGTGTGTATATTTTCCGCACTATAAGGCGCACCGGATTATTAGCCGCACTTTCAATGAATTACATATTTCATAACTTTGTCCACCAATAAGCCGCCCCGGATTATAAGCCGCGCCTACGCTGCGCTAAAGGGAATGTCAAAAAAAACAGTCAGATAGTTCAGTCAAACTTTAATAATATATTGAAAACCAGCGTTCTAACAACTCTGTCCCAAAATGTACGCAAATGTGCAATCACAAACATAGTAAAATTCAAAATGGTGTAGAGCAATAGCAACATAATGTTGCTCGAACGTTAATGTCACAACACACTAAATAAACATAGCGCTCACCTTCTGAAGTTATTCTTCATTCGTAAATCCTTCGAATTCTTCGTCTTCGGTGTCCGAATTGAAAAGTTGCGCAAGCGTGGGTTCCAAAATGGCCGGCTCCGTCTCTTCGAAGTCATCGGAGTCAGTGTCGCTGTTGTTGTCCAGTAGTTCTGTGAATCCTGCCTTCCGGAAAGCTCGGACCACAGTTGTGACCGAAATATCTGCCCAGGCATTTACGATCCACTGGCAAATGTTGGCGTATGTCGTCCGGCGCTGTCTGCCCGTCTTAGTGAAGGTGTGTTCGCCTTCGGAGCTGTGTGAAAAAAGCCACCCGGCCTCTTCGCGTAAACTTCCCTTAACCACTCGCTCATCTTTTCTTCATCCATCCATCCCTTCGAGTTAGCTTTTATGATGACGCCGGCTGGAAAGGTCTCTTTTGGCAAGGTCTTCCTTTTGAATATCACCATGGGTGGAAGTTAGCATGGCAAGCTAGAACCACAGTGAAGGATGACTTCTCATTCCCTGTGGTGCGAATATTCACCGTACGTGCTCCCGTTCCACAGTGCGGTTCACAGGAATATCAGTTGCTGTGAAATACGGTAGTAATCCGTGTGCGGATGGAGAGATTGCGTCTTTTTATGAACCGGATCCTTGTCGCTTAGTAGGAGCCATTTTGTGGTCTTTACAGATGTAAACAAGAAATGAAACGTACGGTAATATCCGCGCGTTTTTTCTTCTTCTTCCGGGGGCGGGTGGTTGCTTACAGTAGAAGAAGAAGCGCTTCCTGTTCTATGGGGGCGGGTGCTTTCCTTGGCGGTTGCTTGCGTAGAAGAAGAAGCGCTTCCTGTTCTACCGGGAAAAAAGATGGCGGCTGTTTACCGAAGTTGCGAGATCGAAACTTTATGAAAATGAATCGTAATAAAGCGCACCGGGTTATAAGGCGCACTGTCAGCTTTAGAGAAAATTTGTGGTTTTTAGGTGCGCCTTATAGTGCGGAAAATACGGTACACAAAGTAAGGGTCGTGTTCTGTCCCATGTATGTGTATGCATTTGTATGCACCATTGCATTTATACAGCGCATGCACACTCGTACGCGTCGATGCGCTTTCAGTGCATATTTGAGTGCGCAGAGAGGTGATTTTAAGGCTAAGACACCCCTACAGGCCCACATCCACCTCTGCAACACTGTTATAGTCACGATCCCTTGACGCTTATCTCCCTGGGGGTAAAACAAACATTTAGCCATGATGAAAAATCATGTAAGAAAAGCCAGCACTTGGCTAAAGTGCATTTCCGCATATTAACACAGTCTGCTCTTTATCCAGTCGCATCATATTATCCCGGAGAGAATGTGGCAGTCTGGGCAATGCAGCCATGCAGTCACACGATTATTCAACTATGTGAATGAGCTTTGGGCTGGTGGCCAGATGTAGCAGTCAGTGTAATCGTCCCTACGTCTTCTGCTGCCCCTTGCTGCAACAAGCACTACAGCTGCTGGCTAAATATTGTGACTATTTAAAAAAAGTGGAGGGGTTGTATGGTCTTTAGACTTTGACTTCCTTTTATTGTCATTCAAATTTGAACTTTGCAGTACAGATAAGAACGAAATGTTGTTGCATTAGCTCGTTGTAGTAAATGGTAAATGGGTTATACTTGTACAGAGCTTTTCTACCTTCAAGGTACTCAAAGCGCTTTGACACTATTTGCACATTCACACACTGATGGCGGGGGCTGCCATGCAAGGCGCTGACCACGACCCATCAGGAGCAAGGGTGAAGTGTCTTGCTCAAGGACACGACGGACGTGACTGGGTCGGTAGAAGGCGGGAATCGAACCAGGAACCCTCAGGTTGCTGGACGGCCACTCTCCCAAAAGTGCTACGCCGTCCCCGCAGTGCAGGATAAAAGAGCAATAAGGTGCAGATATAAATAAATAGATTCCTGTACAGATAAATATATTGCACTTTTGCATATGCATCCACGTTTATGGATGTATGTTATATTGTCTTTATATTCCAGCGAGTTAATCCGTTTTTGGAGGGAATTGAGCGGATTATTATCATCCATCCATCCATTTCCTACCGCTTGTCCCTTTCGATGTCGCGGGGGGTGCTGGAGCCTATCTCAGCTGCATTCTGGCGGAAGACGGGGTACACCCTGAACAAGTCGCCACCTCATCGCAGAGCCAACACAGATAGACATTATTATTATTATTATTATTATTATTATTATATTATGATGCGTTCAAGAGTCTTATGGCCTTAGGGAAGAAGCAGTTACAAAACCTGGAGGTTCTGCTACCGAGGCTGCAGTACCTCTTTCTAGAGTCCAGCAGTGAAAACAGTCCTTGGTGCGGGTGGGAGGAGTCTCTGCAGAGTCCTGGTCAGGCAGCGGCTTTTTGCGATTTCCTGGATAGGAGGAAGAGGAGTCCTGATGGTTTTTTCCGCCGTCCTCACCACTCTCTGCAGAGACTTCCAGTCTGAGGCCCTGCAGGCTCCAAGCTTTGGTATCTTCTCTTGCAAGTACAAGGGCAAATTGGCATATTCATAGCATGTGATCTGCTGAAATATCACATTTGAGCCGAAGTGCACCACTGACCTAACCAGAGGTGGGTAGTAACGCGTTACATTTATTTAAGTAACTTTATGGATGAAGTGTAAATGGTAAATGGGTTATACTTGTATAGCGCTTTTCTACCTTCAAGGTACTCAGGCGATAAAGGAATGGAATGACCTAACAGATTACTCTTCATTCACAATCAAACTTAAAAAGTGGCTTTGGAGCAATCAAAGCTGCTCACAGGGTCACTGGGGTGGGCACTATGTTTGACATGTCCAGGACATGACCATCCATTTTCTACCGCTTGTCCCTTTCGGGGTCTCAGGGGGTGTTGGGGCATATCTCAGCTACATTCGGGCGGAAGGCGGGGTGCACCCTGGACAAGTCGCCACCTCATCGCAGGGCCAACACAGATAGACAGACAACATTTACACTCACATTCACACACTTGGGGCAATTTAGTGTTACCAATCAACCTATCCCCAGGTGCATGTCTTTGGAGGTGGGAGGAAGCCAGAGTACCCGGAGGGAACCCACACAGTCACGGGGAGAACATGCAAACTCCACACAGAAAGATCCTGAGCCCAGGATCAATGAGAAAATGTTGTTGTAAGTTGTGAGGTGTGTCTGTTAACATCACGGTTGTGTATTGGGGATCTGGGAAGGGTTAATAATGCTAAAAATGATGGAAAGTGCCACCCTACATAGCAACTGACGCTCTGGTCAAAGTTAGAATTGCCACAAAAACACAATTTAAGATATATTCAACATTCTACTGCCCTGTGGCAGTTTACATGACACATTTGTCCCATTTCATGTGTCAGGTAAACCAATGGCGAATGGGGCCATATGAATCCAATTCCTACTGTAAATGTAGAGAAAAAAATATATAATAATAATTAGGGATGTCCGATAATGACTTTTTGCCGATATCCGATATTGTCCAACTCTTTAATTACCGATACCGATATCAACCGATATATGCAGTTGTGGAATTTACACATTATCATGCCTAATTTGGACAACCAGGTATGGTGAAGATAAGGTACTTTAAAACAAAATTAATAAAATAAAATAAGATAAATAAATTAAAAACATTTTCTTGAATAAAAAAGAAAGTACAACAATATAAAAACAGTTACATTGGAACTAGTATTTAATGAAAATTAGTAAAATTAACTGTTAAAGGTTAGTACTATTAGTGGACCAGCAGCACGCACAATCATGTGTGCTTACGGACTGTATCCCTTGCAGACTGTATTGATATATATTGATATATAATGTAGGAACCAGCATATTAATAACAGAAAGAAACAACCCTTTTGTGTGAATGAGTGTAAATGGGGGAGGGAGGTTTTTTGGGTTGGTGCACTAATTGTAAATGTATCTTGTGTTTTTTATGTTGATTTAATTAAAAAAAATTTATAAATAAATAAAAAGATACCGATAATAAAAAAACGATCATTTACGATATTACATTTTAACGCATTTATCGATAATATTGGCAGGCCGATATTATCGGACATCCCTAATAATAATCCTTGAATATATCTAAATCCAAACAGAAAGGTCCAAAGGATTCTGCAAATTTAATTTGGGGCCAAGCAGGCCCTTATCCTTTCCTGATAATGTCAAGGTGATTTCAGAAACCAGGATGGGAAGACGTGGATCCTTGAAGAAGAGACAATAGTGGGTAAGGAGAAAGAAGGAGGAAGACGGGGACAGATAGGAGGAGAGTCTCGGCGCCACTCTATTTCCAGCCCGGTGTCAAAATGAATTTCACATCTTAATATGGAGAAAGTGCTTACTCTTCAAAATATGAAGGAAAAAAAAGTGATGGAAGTGGCCAGAGTGAGGCAGTGGTCTCAAAACAGGCTGAGAAGAGGAGAGGGGGGTAACAATGAGCAAGCTATAACGCTGACAGTAAAATAAAGAGAAGTGAGAACTCAATTAAAGGCAGGAAGCTGACAGGGGGGGTGCTGGTTTCAAGGTGCATAGCGGGAGGCACTGATAGTCCGGGACTCTCCTGCCTTAATGAGTTCAGCCTCAGGCCCAGACTCACTGGTTGGCTGGCTAAAAACCAATGGACCGATTGGCCGCTAGGATCACTGTAACACCATTATTTGTGTGAACAAATACACAAAACCCGCTTGGTCGTCAACTGGATATTAATTATGACTTCATTAGTAAATTGCCGGATTGTGTATCAGGCTTGTCTCTGGCAGGTCTTCTCTTCCGTCTGAGGCAAGAGTGTCCAAAGTCCATTTGGGGCTTGCAGCTAATGTTTTAACGGCCCACGGCACATTTTAAATATAATATTAGAAGAAAAAAAAACCATTAAGATAGTGGAATAAAAGAGCAATCAGGTGTAATGTAACGAGAACATGGTGCAATATTGACACTAATAACACAAAACTGACATGTTGGCTGTTTTTTTTTTTACTTTAAAACTGTCATTGCTCAAAAAAGAATAACTTATAATTGACAGATAGACATATATAAAGATTTGAATATAATGGTTTAGAAGTGAAAATAAGAGATAGTATGTGTCCATTGTGAGAAGGGTCGGCTTCAATCCGACCTGCACGCCCTAGAGTCCTGGAGGCATACAGGTCTTGGAGAGATGGGAGGTTGCAGCCGATTACCTTCTCAGCAGACCGTATGATTCGAAATTTGGGTATTAGTACAATACCAAGTAGTTACAGGGGAAGTATTTTCCACACCAATGCTCATGCCTTGAATTGTCAAGATCACTGAATGATTAAATTATTGTACTTGTTGTTGTGTCATTAGAGTATCGACCATATACTGATACTATACTAGGTATCGTTACTGTTGCTATTTGTATCATTCCACCCACCTCTAATTACATTCAAGAGATCAAGTGTTTTTGTATCCTCCTATGGTATGGAGTGGAGATAATAGGGTTGTACGGTATACCGGTATTAGTATAGTACCGCAATACTAATTAATCATATTCGGTACTATACCGCCTCTGAAAGGTACCGGTCTGCCAAAGTCCAGCCCCAGTCGGCAGTGTTTTAGCTACTTCTAAATCACTAATCCTCGCCTCCATTGCGACAAATAAAGTAAGTTTCTTACAAGTATCATCCCTGCAGGACGAAGCATAGCTAAACATAACTTATTTTTAACACTTATGGATTAGGTCAAAAAAAAAATTAAACCGTCATTGCTCAAAAAATATTAATGACTGTAATCCCTTAAAGCTCAAGGTCTTTTAATTCAATATCAAACATTTAGTTCATATATACCTCTGAGTAGATGCAGATAAGTGATATTTTTTCTTAATACTGTATCTGCAAAATTGTAGTTAAAAAAAAACCATACAAATAAACAGTGTTGTCATGAATTATCTACCTATTTGAGGTTCAAATTACTTTAAATGAAAAACTAGAATTTGTGCAATTCTGGCAGGAATTACGTGTGAATTCCACCGCGTAAACACGCGAGCTGCCAATAAGCGCAAGTCAAACTGAAATGGTAATATTTAGCATGTACCAAGTTTAATGACTGTAAGGTGTACTTGTATGAAAATGTCTAGAAATGTTAGCATGCTAATGCTACTATATGTCAAGTATCAAGTTGTATGAGTCTGAGGGAAACGATAGCAAACATTAGCTAAACAAGTTAGCTTGCTACAGATTGCATGTGTCAAGTGTGAAGTTGTATGACTCTGGGTTAAATGGTTGCAAAATTAGCTAAAAAAAAAGTTAGCATGCTAACGTTAGCATGGTAACAGTTTGTATGCGTCACATAGTAAGTTGTATAAATCTGGGGTAAACGGTTGAAAAATGTGAAACAATAAATAAACAACAGCATGCTAAGGCATTCACACATTAAACGTATTGTGGGCAAAATACTGCATATTTTTTCCTATTTAAAAATATGGTTTTGACAAAAAGGCCATATAGTATTTAAAAAAATCTAACTTTACGTTCACGTCAACAGATAGATCTGAAGTTGATATACAGATATTTAAGCGATGAAAGTAAAAGTAAAAATAAAATTATATGACTTATTCTTAACACCTTAATGATTGAGACCCTTTTTGATGGAAGCCCTACGGCATACTTGCCAACCCTCCCGAATTTTCCGGGAGACTCCCGAAATTCAGCGCCTCTCCCGAAAACCTCCCGGGACAAATATTCTCCCGAAAATCTCCCGATTTTCAGCCGGCGTTGGAGGCCACGCCCCCTCCAGCTCCATGCGGACCTGAGTGAGGTCAGCCTTTTTTCACGACAGGAGGACAACAGGGTGACAAGAACTAAATCCTCCAGACTAGATAGAAATGGTATTATTATGTTTATGCTACCTAAAAATAAATAATTAAAAAAAAAAAAAAACGAAATAAATGTTTACTATATTTTGCTAAAAACATCAAAATTAATTGTATTTTTATTTGTATTTTTTCGGACTCCTTATTACATCCAACCATAGAATTATACAATAAAATAAACATATTTGAAATAATTAATTTTAAATTATCATAATAATTCATTTTAAATTATCATAATAATTCATTTAAAATGACCATATTTAATTATTAAAATAATTGCTTGTTTATCAACAACTTTAGCATTTTATTAATTACATTTTGAAGCTCTCAGAAGCCAAGTTATGTTATATTACTTAATATTTATTTATGCAAGTTTGAAGTATCAATTATCTAAACACAGTTTTGTTTGCATATTTTCAGGATGTAGATAACGCTGTCAATATACTCCTCCCCTCTTAACCACGCCCTTAACCACGCCTTGCCCCACCCCCGACCACGCCCCCACCCCCCACCTCCCGAAATCGGAGGTCTCAAGGTTGGCAAGTATGCCCTACGGGCAGCTCTGGATGATTTGTTTCTTACAAATCTAACATATTTGCAGCAAATTAAATTCCCTAAAATGTGTAATTAATAGACCAAAAACAAATGTCCACTACATAAGATGCTGGTCATCAAAATAGGAATAATAGCAAATGGAGAAGTCCGGACACTCTGTCCTTAGCTTTCTGCAAATGTGACCCCTACAACAATTTAGTTAATAATGGGTTACGATATACATTGTATTAGTTTTGAAAATGCTAAATATCAAAATGGCCCCCAGTGCTTTAGTAGAAACGTTTTGGACCCTCCTGCTCTGAGGAATATAAAGACTATTCATAGGATGTGTTTCCAGTAATGCTGCCGCGGGTGAAAACCGTGACATCAGGACTAAATGTGGGAAAAATGCAGAGAAAAGTCAAGTTACAGGGGAATAATAACACTATTTGTGCAGCATTTTATCTCTCTGTTCCTAAAACAAACGGCAAATCATTTCATAACCCCGCTTTTTGTATTTAGATTATCCCAAACCCCCCTGAGCAAGACAAGGCTAATTTTAGCCTCCTATTATTTCCACTCCTCCATGGGAACCACTCTTTTTTTTTTTTTTTTTTTACTTTCTAAATTCCGAAATCTGTCGTCATCCGTTCTGACAGGCTCTAACGATGAAACACCAAGCACTTTGCTTTATAAGCAGAAAAACTCTCTGCTCATGATCCTGTGTGCATTTTCTCTTCTCTTTTTATTGCCGCTTTAACAGCAGGAGTAAAAGGAAAGACAAGCAGGAAAAAAAAAAAACAAAAAAAAAAAAAACAGGATCTTCCAAGACTGGCAAAGTTGAGCTAAAGCTGGAGCGTGGAATCACATGAAGCGAAGCCCCTCGAGGGAGCGAGTGAAGGAGAAAGAGAGAAAAAAGGAGATAGAGGAAGTGTGATGGGCCGCTGCTGTTCAGTGTTGGGGATGATAAAACAGTGGGGGTGAATAAGGGCCTTGAGCTGTGATAAACACACACACGCACACACACACACACACAAATACGTACACACACGCATTGTCTCAACACTAAAGCACCTGCCTCTCCATGGACGGGCTTGATTGCACAGTCCTGACTCATCCTTGGCTACATGTCAAACCCCGGGGAGCCTCCGATTGGCATGGAGATACTAATGGAGCGGAGCAGGAGAGCTGCTGGGAATGGCAAATCTCCGGCTGTGGGATGCGGCGGAAGTCTACGCGGGATCAGGCTATCGCCCGTCAGCCCCGAGTTTTGATCTACAGCGAGGCACGGCTTTTGATGTCTTAATCATCTCCCTCGATCGAGCTCAGGGAGGTTTGGGGAGAGGCGAGCGGGGTGAGGTGAGGGTGAGACGGGGATAGGGTATGCACGGTGACACCGGGGGGCGGGCCCGAGGACAGGAGTGCCCGTTACGACGATGGTGAGCTACCGGTCGATGGCGGAGGGTGTGTCAGTCGATCGCCAGCCAGGTATTAAAAAAATCTTCACCAAGACGTCACTTTCGTCACTTGACTGACATTTACGGCACCCGAGGGACTTGTGAGATGACGCTGGCTGCTGCCAGATCATTATTAAGAAAAAACGACCGACAGGAAGGCAAGAGACACTTTTTATTTCAACCGACTCTCACGTCGTACCTGCCGTCAAAACTCTAAAGATATCGACCGCACAGTTCCTGTCTTCACAATAAAAGTGCTGCTTCATCCTGCCTGCGCTAACAAAATAAGAGTCTCAGAAAGCTGGCGTGCACGAGCTAGCAAGCTAGGGAGTTTGCCGCCAATGTATTTCTTGTAAAGTGTATGCAAATTCACATATGCTCACATACGTACATAGGTACCTACTAGAGATGCGCGGATAGGCAATTTATTTCATCCGCAACCGCGGCAGAAAGTCGTCAACCATCCGCCATCCACCCGATGTAACGTTTGATCAGAACTGCATCCGCCCGCCATCCGCCCGTTGTTATATATCTAATATTAATAAAAAAAAAAAAAAAAAAGGGTGAAAACTACGCGAATTGCACCTTGTGCAGACAAGATTTTTCGATCGGACACGGAGGAATTAGTGATGTAAAAGACCACGTTGGGACAAAAAAACACAAGTCTAATGCCGTTGCTAGCGATACAAGTGGAAAACTTTCAACGTTTTTCGTCGCCCAAACAGATTCTTTGGATGTGATAAATGCCGAAGTTTTATTTACGGAGGCAATAATCGAGCATGGACTTCCAATCGCACTGGCTGATCACATGGGACAGTTAATAATGTAATGCAACCTTTAAAAATCATTACGCGGTGATCGCGATCCCAAAAATAAACTTTTCTTGCATGATAATGTCCAGAAAAATTCGCTTTATATTACTATAGAGTCCTTTTAACGAATGAGTTTGATGGTTTATCACAAACCTTAAATGAAAGAAGTCCTTAATTGTTCTCCTGCAGCATGGCCTTGCTTTGTGTTTGGTGCGCCATCCTGTCGGCTGTATTTCACAGCACGACATACTGTTAAAAGTGTTTATACTATTTATACTTTCAATTAACAAATTGAAGTCTTGTGAAAGGTTGACAGGATAACTGGCATTAACTGTCAAAATAATTTCAAACTATTGAAGTTAGCTTACAGAATAAACATGTCAATCAACCCATATGATTTTTGCTGTAATATTTTTGTTTTGAAAAGTCACTGTGACTGATAGAAAAGTGATGGTTTTAGCAACATTTTAACCTGTCTGAATGCTAATAATCATTTTGCGAGCAAGCAGGTAAGCTGCGCGGGCGGAGCGCGCGGAGTGACCCATGTTACGAGCCCCCGGCCACGGGGGTGGCGGGCAGGTAAGCTGCTTACCTGCTGCGCGTGACGCCGGCCGCGGCGAAAGCGGACGAGGCGGGGTGTCGGTGCGGTGGGCGCGGTAGTGACCCTGGACGTGCGTCGGGCCCTTCTCGCGGATCGCCTCAGCTACGGCTCCCGGTGGGGCCCTCTCGGGGGAAGGAGCCTCGGTCCCGGACCCCGGCGAGGCGTCCCTCCGCTCCGTAAAAGTGTCCATCTCTTTTTTTTTTTTTCTTCTGTTGTGGCATATGCTGCAGGTGCCTGCTCGTTTTTCGTATGTGGGTAACAACATTTAACTATGTATATATATTTCCCAATTGGTTTAACTGCCACCCGCAAAAAAAAAAAAAAAAAAAAAAAAAAAAAAAAAATCTAATTAATCCGCCCGACCCGACCCGCGACCGGATAAAATCTTATTTTTTTAAATTTCATCCGCCCGATCCGCGGATAATCCGCGGACTCCGCGGTTGTGTCCGCAAACCGCGCATCTCTAGTACCTACGCTCCCACATACATACACAAATACAGTACATATTTACCTACCTAATGTTCGTACATCCACACGCACATTCAATATACAAACATACACATACACATACTGTACATATACATTCACTGTACAAACACATATACACATTCTGTACATATACATTCATTGTACAAACACATATACACATTCTGTACATATACAAGTACATATGCATACTTACACTCATGCACATAATCACGTTTCATCAAACATATATTAACGTTGTTGCCCTAGGGTAAACTGGGTGTAACACATGGCACACTGACAAAGCTTAACCTATTGTGACTATAACAATCTACAAGGTTAATGTAGGTTGCTTCTCTTTCTCCCCCTCCATTTTTCTGCATTCTTTCGTATCTCAAGTTATCATTACGTATATGTATTGTTGCATTTAAACAACTGTATTGTTGATAATAAAGGTAAATTATTGGTATTGTTCATTATCAATAGCGCTATTTCTATTGGTATTTGTATTGATCCATTTGTAGTGTAATAATGCTCATTGTCATTTCTGTATTATTTTTTATTTTTCGCTAACTGCTTATTTGCTATTACTTTTACCATCATATTTGTACATGTCATATTTGCTGATGTTGCTCTATTGTTGTTGTTGTTGTTGTTTGCTGTTGTTGTTTTTGTCTCTCTGTCTAATCCCCCTCTTGTCCCCACAATTTCCCCCTCTGTCTTCTTTTTTTTTCTCTTTCTATCCCCTCCTGCTCCGGCCCGGCTGCACTAAATGATAATATAAATACATTTAATAAAGTCAAATACAAATAAGGCAACAAGAGAAGTATCCTACACTTCTCTTTTGTAAAGTAAATCTGAACAGCCGACATGGGCATCTACATCAACTATATGATTTGCCTGAGAAGCTGGACAGGACATAAAAAATAAAAAAATAAAAATAAAAAAAAAAGTGTATGAAAAGGAGTATGGAAGCTGGACAAATAAGATGCCAAAAATCAACCATTTTCATGTGGTATTGGACAGAAAGGAGGACTTTTTTCAGTTCAGTGCAGTTCAGTTTCAGTTTATTTGGAACATGTATACGATACAATGTAATGCATCACACATTTCCAGTTGTTTAATTAAAGCACGTCCGAAAAGGAGTAGGAAGAAGCAGCGCTTATTTAATCCTACCCCTTTTCATACCATAGCAATTGTATCCAAATTCCTTGTTCTCTGTAATAGAACAGTGAACAATTAAATAATAAATAATTTATATACCATAGTAAGTAAACAAATATTAAATACATAAATAATCTGTCTCAATTAAAAAAAAGAAGAAAACATGTTCATCATAATTCTTGTTCTGTGTACTTTGTGAACACTTGTAGTTTGAACAGTCTCTTAAACTGAATCATATTGGTGCTTTGTTTGATTTCTTTGGTTAATCCATTCCATCATTTAATTCTACATACTGACATGCTAAAGGTTTTAAGTGTTGTACGAGCATACACATGTTTTAAGCTAGATTTTCCTCTATGGTTATATTTCTCCTCTTTTGTTAAGAAGAATTGTTGTACATTCTTGGCTAGCAGGTTATAGTTTGCTTTTTTTCTCCTACATTTGAAAATGTGAAAGTTATCATCACTACTGTCTGATTCCAATCAATGCAAGTCATCAAAATCAGGTAATACACCAACTTATATTCTTGTCTTCATGAAAGAAAGGAATCTATATGTGTTAAACATGCTTGTATTATCATTAAACACCTTTAACTTGTTTCATAAATAAATAAATATAAATTATATATATGAATCAAATCAAATCAAATCAACTTTATTTATAGAGCACATTTAAAATTTACCACAGGGGTAGCCAAAGTGCTGTACAATGAACAGGTTAAAAGATAAAACGAGTACCGAGCAAACACAACACAACACAAACAGAACACGATAAAAAAATAAATAATTAAAATAGAATTAATAAAAACATAAAAACATAAAAACAGGATCACAGCAGGTGTATTATGGGGCGCCATTGCAGGATGGATATCACTCAGTGTTAAAAGCCATGGAATAAAAGTATGTTTTTAAGAGAGATTTAAAAACAGGAAGAGAGGAGGCTTGTCTAACACTCAGGGGTAGGTCGTTCCAGAGCTTGGGAGCAGCAACGGCGAAAGCTCTGTCACCTCTAAGCTTCAGCCTTGTGTCAGGGACCGTCAACAGCAGCTGATCGGCTGATCTTAAGGATCGGGTGGGGCAGTAAGGCTGAAGGAGGTCGGAGAGATAGGTTGGCGCGAGGTTGTTTAGACATTTAAAAACAAATAAAAGGAGTTTAAAATGTATTCGGTATCGCACAGGGAGCCAGTGAAGAGACGCTAAAATAGGGGTGATGTGCTCACGTCTGCGGGTCTGTGTTAGCAGACGAGCAGCAGAGTTCTGCACGAGCTGCAGGCGGGCGAGGGAGGCCTGGCTAATGCCAACATACAGGGCATTACAATAATCAAGACGAGTCGAGATAAAAGCGTGGATTAATTTCTCAAGATCATGTCTTGATAGAAGCGGTTTCACTTTCGCTATTTGGCGTAATTGATAAAAGCTTTTTTTGAACGACGCTGCTGATTTGTTTTTCGAATTTAAAATCTGAGTCAAACTTTACCCCCAGGTTTGTGACACAGTCGCTGAGATACGGGGTCAGAGTGCCGAGGTCAACGTTGGGGGAGGGAGAGCGACTTGGACCGAACAACATAACTTCTGTTTTATCTTCATTTAGGCTCAGGAAGTTAGCTGAAAGCCAGACTTTGATGTCGTGCAGGCAGTCAATAAGACGTTGAACCGTGTTATTTTGTGCCATGGGAAAATAAATCTGGCAATAATCAATGAATGCGGTAGATCCCCTCGACTTGGTCAATGGAAAAGTAGCTCGCCTGCAGAAAAAGTCAAGTGTGAGCCCGGTGTGGGTAGGCGGCATATTTGCTTGTGATTTTAAGGCCCGGTCTGCTGTTTGACTCTAACCCACTTTGGATCCGGCGAAAACTTTACGGATAATTGTTCAACTAGTCTACGCGGAACACCTGGAAAAACCCCAAAGAAGATGCGCGCCGCTCTGAAAGAAAAGGATGCTCGAACCATGCTACAAAGATGAACTTCACAGAAAGTGTGAGTCAAAGAGTTTCCGGGGATGATCATAAGCCACACGACTGGGAACCAGGGTTCGGTGCGATCCAATTAAATCAACAAGCAGGGTCTTGAGTGAGGAGCAGAGGCCAGAAGGAGGAATTAGAAAGAAAGGAGGCTCAAGATTAAACAGTCAGATAAAAGAGAAATCCGGGATATATGTATTCCTTCATCAAAAGTTCTAGACCTGCACCGCACATGGCTTCTCACTCTGGGCTAAGTGTTCCACGGAAAAAGAGTCCTGATGAAAGCTGAGGGAGAAACACGAGGAGTGAAGGAGAACCTGCCTTTGCACCCTCTGAAGAGAACATCCCGGCATGTTGCATCACCTCCGTTCTGCTCATTCACAACGACAAAACGACCAAATCAAAGACTTTTTAACAAGTATTGGTGCCACTCAACAAGCTACACCACAGAACACAGAGGGGCAAAATGTAATCAAATATTTAAAATAAATATGTGGGCCTCGAAGAAGCACATGTAAAATGTCAATTAATGAATGATAAAGCGTTTCATATGGCGATTCACCACCAACATAGCTAATACAAATAATAACAGCAGAAATGAACAAATTGAAAAGATGGTTTGACAAAAACAGAATATCTTTGAATCTCAGTAAGACTAAAATAATGCTATACGGTAACAGTAGAAGGGGAAGTCAAACACAAATACAAATAGACTGAGTAATTATTGAAAGGGTAAAAGAAAACATATTTTTGGGTGTAATAATAGATGATAAAATGAACTGGGAACCTCATGTAAACAACTAAAAGTAGCAAGAAACACTTCAATAATGAATAAAGCTAAATATTTTCCGGACTAAAGATCACTTCATATTCTCTACTGCTCACTGGTGTTACCATATCTGAGTTATTGTGTAGAAATATGGGAAATAACTACAAATGTGCACTTCATTCACTAAATGTGTTACAAAAAAAGATTAATTAGAATAACACATTAAATCCAATGATTTGGTGCATTTGCAAACAGCTAAAATGATGTACAAAGCAAACTATAACCTGCGAGCCAAGAATGTACAACAACTCTTCTCAACAAACGAGTAGAAATATAACCTTAGAGAAAAATGTAACCTAAAACATGTGTACGCACGTACAACACTTAAAACTTTTAGCATATCCGTATGTAGAATTCATTTCTGGAATGGATTAACCAAAGAAATCAAAGAAAGAACCAATATGATTCAGTCTAAGAGACTGTTCAAACTACAAGTGTTCACAAAGTACACAGAACAAGAATTATAATAAACATCTTGAACTCTTTTTTTTTTTTTAGATAAAGATGATTTATGTATTTAATATTTGTTCACTTACTATGGTATACTAATTATTGTTTTATTTATTTACTTACTGTTCTGTTCCAGAGAACACGGAAATGGGATAAAATTGCTATGTTATTAAATAAGCTCTGCTTCTTCCTACTCCTTTTCGGACGTGCTGTAATGAAACAACTGGAAATGTATGCTGCAAAATATTCCAGTCTGACTTTAATTTAATGTTTAAAGGGGAACATTATCACCAGACCTATGTAAGCATCAATACATACCTTGATGTTGCAGAAAAAAGACCATATATTTTTTTAACCGATTTCCGAACTCTAAATGGGTGAATTTTGGCGAATTAAACGCCTTTCTATTATTCGCTCTCGGAGCGATGACGTCACAACGTGACGTCACATCGGGAAGCAATCCGCCATTTTCTCAAACACATTACAAACACTGAGTCAAATCAGCTCTGTTATTTTCCGTTTTTTCGACTTTTCCGTACCTTGGAGACATCATGCCTCGTCGGTGTGTTGTCGGAGGGTGTAACAACACGAACAGGGACGGATTCAAGTTGCACCAGTGGCCCAAAGATGCGAAAGTGGCAAGAAATTGGACGTTTGTTCCGCACACTTTACCGACGAAAGCTATGCTACGACAGAGATGGCAAGAATGTGTGGATATCCTGCGACACTCAAAGCAGATGCATTTCCAACAATAAAGTCAAAGAAATCTGCCGCCAGACCCCCATTGAATCTGCCGGAGTGTGTGAGCAATTCAGGGACAAAGGACCTCGGTAGCACAGCAAGCAATGGCGGCAGTTTGTTCCCGCAGACGAGCGAGCTAAACCCCCTGGATGTCTTGGCTCACACCGTCCCTTATGCCACCGAAGATGATCAAGAGAAGAATATCGACTCTAGCTTCCCTGGCCTGCTGACATCAACTCCAAAACTGGACAGATCAGCTTTCAGGAAAAGAGAGCGGATGAGGGTATGTCTGCAGAATATATTAATTGATGAAAATTGGGCTGTCTGCACTCTCAAAGTGCATGTTGTTGCCAAATGTATTTCATATGCTGTAAACCTAGTTCATAGTTGTTAGTTTCCTTTAATGCCAAACAAACACATACCAATCGTTGGTTAGAAGGCGATGGCCGAATTCGTCCTCGCTTTCTCCCGTGTCGCTGGCTGTCGTGTCGTTTTCGTCGGTTTCGCTTGCATACGGTTCAAACCGATATGGCTCAATAGCTTCAGTTTTTTCTTCAATTTCGTTTTCGCTACCTGCCTCCACACTACAACCATCCGTTTCAATACATGCGTAATCTGTTGAATCGCCTAAGCCGCTGAAATCCGAGTCTGAATCCGAGCTAATGTTGCTATAGCTTGCTGTTCTATGCGCCATGTTTGTTTGTGTTGGCATCACTATGTGACGTCACAGGAAAATGGACGGGTGTATACATACTTGCCAACCCTCCCGGATTTTCCGGGAGACTCCCGATATTCAGCGCCTCTCCCGAAAACCTCCCGGGACAAATTATCTCCCGAAATTCTCCCGAAATTCAGGCGGACTCAGCAGTCACGTTTTGGTCTACCCTAAAGCAGTTCGTCTGCCGTAAACAGCAATGTTGTGACACTCTTAAACAGGACAATACTGCCATCTAATGTACATGCATATGTGACATTAACATCTAGGGCTTTTAGAGAGTGCAGTGCACAACTGCGCACACAACAAGGAGACGAAGCAGAATGCATCATCAGAGAGGGTGTTCCGCATGGTTAGAAAAATAGTGACAGAGAATAGAACAAGGATGGACAATTCAACCCTTAACTCAACAAGTATATGTGTAAATAAATGAACACTGAAATTCAAGTATTTCTTATATATATATATATATATATATATATATATATATATATATATATATATATATATATATATATATATATATATATATATACAATAAAATAAATATATATTTATAGCTAGAATTCACTGAAAGTCAAGAATTTCTTATATATATATATATACATATATATATATATATATATATATATATATATATATATATATATATACAATAAAATACATATATATTTATAGCTAGAATTCACTGAAAGTCAAGAATTTCTTATATATATATATATACATATATATATATATATATATATATATACAGTATATATATATATATATATATATATGAAATACTTGACATATATGTATATATATATATATATGTATATGTATATATATATATATATATATATATATATATATATACATATATATATATATATATATATATATATATATATATATGAAATACTTGACTTGGTGAATTCTAGCTGTAAATATACTCCTCCCCTCTTAGCAACGCCCCCAACCACGCCCCTCCACCACGCCCCCTACCCCCACCTCCCGAAATCGGAGGTCTCAAGGTTGGCAAGTATGGGTGTATATAACGACTGTTAAAATCAGGGACTTTGAAGCTTTTTTTAGGGATATTGCGTGATGGGTAAAATTTTGAAAAAAACTTCGAAAAATAAAATAAGCCACTGGGAACTGATTTTTAATGGTTTTAACCCTTCTGAAATTGTGATAATGTTCCCCTTTAATGTTTTTTTATTATTTATACATTTTTATAATATTTTGCCCAAGATCATTGTATCTGTTATTGCATCAAAGTATCTCAATCTAATATAATCTCGGAGACAATTTAGAGTAGTCAGTGTATAACTCGTTTAGCAGTATAGCGTGACTGCCTTATGATAATGAAACACTTATTTGCTGGTAACACAAGTGACTAAAACTCACAGTGCAATAAATTAACCCGCATTAGCAATTAACCAATGACAGTGCGCTTCATACTGTATACAACTTTACCACAAACATATTCCTAGTCCCTTCCTGCTCCGTCACAGATTAAAAAAAAATGTTTTGGCATGTTTCCCCTAAATGGGTTCAATCCCAGATCGGAATTGTCCCAGGAAAGATTGAACATTTATGTTAGATTTGTTATTTTGGACTAAAAACATAAATTGTTGCACAATTTATTTCCTATGAATTTCTTTTAGCAGATGCATCAAATTAAATTCAAGTGGAACACTGTTTTTTTTAACGCAATAATTTTATGTAACTTTATTATTATATATCATTGTCTATCATATTACAAACTATCGGCAGACTTTGTACTGGTCCAACTAAGAAGCTAATTGTCTTAAATTGGCACCTGTCCAACAACTGGAGCAAACACAGCTAAGTTTGTGAACAAGACGTCTGCATATGTTTGCTGTGTGGAACAAGGGAACTGGTCTGCTTTAAAGACCACATTTATAGACCACATTGAGAGACTACATCAAAGGACACGTTACATTTCTGGATTAAACACCTGGAGGGGAAGATGCTTGGCCCGGGGTCGGCAACCTGCAGCTCCTAGTGGTGCCCTGGAGCTTTTTCAAAAATTTATGAAAATGAAAAAAAAGTCATGTTTTAATATTGTTTTTGTAGGAGGACAAACATGACACAAACCTTCCTAAATGTTGGAAAGCCCACTGTTTAATATGTCTGTGTTCATGCTTCACTGATGAGAGTATTTGGCAAGCACCGTTTTGTCCTACTAATTTTGGCGGTCCTTGAACTCTGGACTGTGACGCAACAGCTTGTTTAAATGTTCAACTTTCTCTGACGCTGCCACAGAAAGTTTTATGCCACTCCTTTCTCTATCTCATTTTGTCTACCAACCGTTTTATGCTGTGCGTGAATGCACATACAGGTGAGCTTTGTTAATGTTATTGACTTGTGTGGAGTGCTAATGAGGCAAATTTGGTCAGCGCATGACTGCAAACTAATCAATGCTAACATGATAGTTAGACTAGCTGTATGTACATATTGCATCATTACACCTCGTTTGTAGGTATATTTGAGCTTATTTAATTTCCTTTACTTATGTCCTCTGTGTATTTAATTTATATTTGCATGTCTCATGACACATTATATGTATGTAACATTACATCATGTGTTGTCTTCATTTAAACACTTATAGTAGACTTTTAAAGTCATTTTGATAGTAGGCTAATATAGACACTTATATCATGTATTGTCTTCATTATAACACTTATATAATAGTTTTAAAGTAATTTTGATAGTAGACAAATATAGCTAATATAGACACTTACATCATGTGTTGTCTTCATTATAACACATATAAGGCTTTTAAAGTCATGATGATAGTAGGCTAATATAGCTTATCTAGACACTTACATCATGTGTTGCCTTCATTATAACATTTATATAGGACTTTTGAAGTCATTTTGATAGTAGGGTAAAATAGCTAATATAGACACGTACAACATGTGTTGCCTTCATTATAACACTTATATAAAACGTTTAAAGTCATTTTGATAGTAGGCTAATTTAGCTAATATAGACACATCATGTGTTGTGTTCATTATAACACGTATATAATACTTTTAAATTCATTTTGATAGTAGGCTATTATAGCTAATATAGACACTTACATCATGTGTTGCCTTCATTATAACACATATATAAGACTTGTATAGTAATTTTGATAGTAGGCTAATATAGCTAATATATACACTTACATCATGTGTTGTCTGCATTAGAACACTTATATAAGACTTTTAAAGTAATTTTGATAGTAGGCTGATATAACAAATATAGACACTTACATCATGTGTTGTCTTCATTATAACACTTATATAAGACTTTTAAAGTCACTTTGATAGTAGGCTAATATTACTAATATAGACACATCATGTGTTGCCTTCATTATAACACTTATTAGACTTTTAAAGTAATTTTGATAGTATGCTAATATAGCTAATATATGCCCTTACATCATGTATTGCCTTCATTCTAACACTTATGTAAGGCATTTATTATTTTGCGGCTCCAGACAGATTTGTATTTTTGTATTTTTGGTCCAATATGACTCGTTCAACATGACCCCTGTGCTAGGCCATCAGCCTGAAGCCCCGACGCGGTGACCTGCTGGCGCGGTAGGAGCCGTCTTTCTCTTTTTTTGTGTGGAACTCATACGAACACTGAACATTTTGACCATAGACTAAAATATTGTTGTGCCAAGCATTGGGACTGAATAAGATGTGCACAGTGTAAATATTGTATTGTATTTTGTACATGTTTGGTTTTTTTTGTCTACCTTGTAATATACTCAACCTGCATCGCAAACCTGTGTTGAGTGGCAATAGCACAACATTTCCTCCGAGCCCAATCTAGACTTGTGATACTGGCCTATACATTACATTACCTCTACTACATACACATCATATATGCTACACATGATACACAAGTTTGAATAGAAAATGTTCAACAGAGATAAAAAAAAAATCAAAATATTTTGTAATGGGTGGGCTTCAAAATAAACTTGTGCTTTGGGACTCAATTTAGCCATGGGTGGCAATGCTTTTGATTTATAGTTGTCTACAATGCAAAAACTGAAATCTAAATGCCATGACTTGGTCCTTGGTGTTTGATTTTCCGGAAGGCAACGGAAAGTTGGCTCGGGCGAGACGGGAATGTGAGTACATATTTTATTTTTACAATAACAAAAAGAACAAACTAAAGGCGCGCACAATGGCGGAGAACAAACTATGAAACCAAAAAGACTATAGCACAAAGGCAATTAACTAAGAACACGAAACAAAACACTTACTGTGGCATGGGACTGTGAACATGGCTTGAAAAGATAAAGAGTGTGCAGAGCATAAATGCGATGTCGCCAGGCTGACCAACAGAAAAAGAAAAGCTTAAATAACACAGACATGATTAACGAAAACAGGTGCGTGACTCAAAACGTGAAACAGGTGCGTGACGTGACAGGTGAAAACTAATGGGTTGCTATGGAAACAAAACAAGGGAGTGAACAACCAGAAACTAAAGAGTCCAATAACTAAACTAAACAAAACATGACTAAAACAAAACATGATTACACAGACATGACACTAAGTAAGATTAAATATCTCAAATAATGGTGATATTTGCTTATTTTCTGTCTGATAAGATAATTCTTCTCACTAAGCAGATTTTATGTTAGAGTGTTTTGCTTGTTTTAAGGGTTTTGGTCCTAAATGATCTCAGTAAGATACTACAGCTTGTTGCTGAGATTTTATGACCTATATTGAGTAAAACATGTTTGAAACTAGAATACCAACTGTTGCAAAGCTGTGTCATCAACACTCACAAGTATAAAACTACTTTTTTAAAGTAATAATTTCTTATTTCAAGCATGAAAAAAAAATCATGACTTTAACACAATTGTATCTCATATTAAAATAGATGACAGCCAAATGGACTTTGCTGTTTTATTTTCAATTAAACAATAGAAAATATGTACCGTATTTTTCGGATTATAAATCGCAGTTTTTTTCATAGTTTGGCCGGGGGTGCGATTTATACTCTGGAGCGATGTTTACGCTGCGGACGGGCGGTGGTGGTGATGGTTGCTGCGGTGATACCAGCGGTTGGCATCGCTCGGTTGGGTTGGAGTGGTTGGGGGACTGTGGCTGGTGTCTGTGCGCTTGTGGGGTTGTGGGGCTGGCGGGCGGACGGGATGCATTGGCTTCTTCCCCCGTTGGGGGGCTCCTTCCCTTGACCGGGACTCGTATGGGCACGTTGCTGTGTGGATGGCCGGGATGCGGTGTTTGCATTGGGCGTGGGGGCTGTGCGGTTTCTCTGCGTTTGGTTGCCGGTATGGGCTCTGCGGGGTTGGGTTGGGGCGGGCGGGGGCTGGCTTTGTTTGGCGGGGGGAGGGGCTCGCGTGGCGTCACGTTAAAGTGGTCTGGTGTGGGTCACGGGCTGTGGCGGGGGGTGGCGGCCTCCTGGCCGTAGTTCCTGGTTGTCGGCCGCGTGGACTGGGGGGGATGTCCGGGCCCTCTACTCCTCCTACTTACAGCGCACACAGTCACACATATATAGGACTTTGGGGATTGTCCTGCGGGGAGGCATGGCGGGGGGGTTGAGGATGCCTCCAATGGGGCTCCAGTCCTCCTGTCTTGTCCCCTGCTCGTCCATCCCTCAATCTTAGCTGCATATTAGACACTTAGGATTTGGGGGGCTTGGTTGGTTGGGACCCACCATGACCTTGATGTCCCCCAATTTTAATCGCATTATTAGTTCCCACAAGCATACATATCTCACTCACGCTACAGTACACACATCAATAGGGACTGGAGGTCGGCTGTAACGGCTGACCTCCTAATTTTAACTACACAGTAGACACTCTGGGGGCCTTGTACACATGCATGGGGGGTTTGGGGTTCGGCGCGCCCCTCATTGCCTCGTCGGCCGGCGGGGACTGCGGTCTGGTGGCCTGCCAGGCTTTTATTCATTTATTATTGTTATATATATTTTTTTATTTTTAATGTATTTATTATTTTTATTTTTATTATTTACTTATTTTTATTTTATTTTATTTTTTAAATTTTATTTTTTATTTTATTTTATTTTTTTTATTTTTTATTTTTTTAATCTTATTATTTATTTGTGTGTGGCGTCGCGCGGGTCTCACTTCCTGTTGGATGGGGTCCGTGCCCGTGTGGCCCGACCTTGCGCTGTGGGGTCTCTGTTGGTGACTTGGTGTGGTGGCGGCGCAGCCCCCGTGTCTGGTCTGGATGCTGTGTCTCGGTTGTTTGGGCGGTGGTGTGTTTGTGCGGGTTTGGGTTGGGGTGGGGGGCCTTTTGGTTGGGGGGGTTGTTGGTGTCTCTTGTTTGCGTGTTGGCGTTCGGGCTGACCGGCGGGCTGGCGCCGGCTGGTCTCCGTGGCCCTGGTGGCGTGTGGTTGCTGGTCGCAGTTTTTTTTTTGATCGCTTTGATTTGATTGGCTGGTGCTGGCTGTCTGGGGTTATTGCGGCTGCTGTTTCTGCTGCCGTTTGTTTGTGGTGTGGGCGCCCGTGGCTGCTGGGTCTGGTGCAGGGGTGTGGCTGATGTTGTGACTGGTGGCAGCGCGCGCGCGTGATGGCTGTCAGGGCTGACGAACTGTGTATATGTATGTATATGTGTGTGTATGTATGTATGTTTATATATGTGTATGTGTACATATGTGTATGTATATGTATATATGTGTATGTGTGGGTATGTATACGTGTATGTGTGTATGTGTATGTATATATGTATGTATGTATGTATATTTCTGGGGGTACGCTCTGGGCCTGCCTGTCAGACGGGGGTCGACGCCTCAGGCTACTGCATCCGAACTGCGTGTCTGGAGCTCCTGGGTCCCGCTGTCCATCCCTTCCGGGTGCCCGTCTTGGTTGGGGCCTGTTGGGCCTAGTCCCTGCGTCTATTGTGGTAGCTTGGTGCTGCAAGGTATTCCGAGGTGCTGCGAGTCGGCAAGTTGCTGGGGTAGTGACCTTGTTTGTCAGCATGTCTGTGATCTTCTTTTAATTCTTTTTTTTTCTAATTAATTAATTAATTAATTTATTTATTTATTTATTTTTTAATATATTTTATTAATATTATTTTTTAATTTTCCCCTCCCTCAGGGGGGGGGCTCGGCGGGGCGGTTGCTGGTTGTTCCATCTCCATCGTTGGGGTCCCTGCGGGTGGGGTGGGTGGTTCCCGTGGCCCTGTGCCTGGGTGGTCCTGCGGCGGCCGGTTTGGGTGGGGTGGCCGGGGGCTGGCCTCACCGCGCTCTCCGGGGGTGGGGGGTGGGCTCGTGGGGGCCCGGTTGCCGGTGGGGCGGGGGCGGTCTTCCCGTCCGGTTGCGGGGAGTCTCTGGGTCCCTCGGGCGGGGCGTCTCGCCTTTCTGCCCGTGTGGGGTGTGGTCTCTCGCTGGCTTGGGGTCTGGCTGTCCCCTGCTTTTCTCGTGCCCTGTCCTCTGCCGGGTGCGTCTGTCTGCGGCCTGCTGCTGGCCCTTGTGGGGGGTACGGTGGGTCGGGCTCTGGGGTTCCTGTCGCTGGCCGGCTTGGCTGCGTGGGGGCGGTGGTCCCTGGTTCCCTGGGCACCACGCCTCCTGTTTGTGGGTTGGGCTCTCGGGGGTGATGGGGCCGTGCTCTGGCTCCCACGCACTCTGGGAGTCAAATGTATTGTACATGCAAATTCACATATGCTCACATACGTACATAGGTACCTACGCTCCCACATACATACACAAATACAGTACATATTTACCTACCTAATGTTCATACATCCACACGCACATTCAATATACAAACATACACATACACATACTGTACATATACATTCACTGTACAAACACATATACACATTCTGTACATATACATTCATTGTACAAACACATATACACATTCTGTACATATACAAGTACATATGCATACTTACACTCATGCACATAATCACGTTTCATCAAACATATATTAACGTTGTTGCCCTAGGGTAAACTGGGTGTAACACATGGCACACTGACAAAGCTTAACCTATTGTGACTATAACAATCTACAAGGTTAATGTAGGTTGCTTCTCTTTCTCCCCCTCCATTTTTCTGCATTCTTTCGTATCTCAAGTTATCATTACGTATATGTATTGTTGCATTTAAACAACTGTATTGTTGATAATAAAGGTAAATTATTGGTATTGTTCATTATCAATAGCGCTATTTCTATTGGTATTTGTATTGATCCATTTGTAGTGTAATAATGCTCATTGTCATTTCTGTATTATTTTTTATTTTTCGCTAACTGCTTATTTGCTATTACTTTTACCATCATATTTGTACATGTCATATTTGCTGATGTTGCTCTATTGTTGTTGTTGTTGTTGTTTGCTGTTGTTGTTTTTGTCTCTCTGTCTAATCCCCCTCTTGTCCCCACAATTTCCCCCTCTGTCTTCTTTTTTTTTCTCTTTCTATCCCCTCCTGCTCCGGCCCGGCTGCACTAAATGATAATATAAATACATTTAATAAAGTCAAATACAAATAAGGCAACAAGAGAAGTATCCTACACTTCTCTTTTGTAAAGTAAATCTGAACAGCCGACATGGGCATCTACATCAACTATATGATTTGCCTGAGAAGCTGGACAGGACATCGTCACACACACGTCAACCAATAAAAATTCGGCGGGGGCGGGTCATGGCAGAAGTGCATTGTGGGTCACCTGCTACTACGTCCGTAGCTATAAAAATGGATCATTTCAACATTGGCGGTAACTTATAAAAACTGAGAAGGGTTGAACAAAAATGGCACCGAAAAGGAAATCATATACTGCAGATTACAAGCTGGACGTACTGATATATGTAGCAGAAAACGGCAAGAGAAAGCGGCGCTTACCTTTGGAGTTGGCAGAGTTGGCAGAGTTGTTTAGAAGCGACACCGAGGCAGAAGATTTCATGGGATTTAGCGATTAGGAGTGACAGATTGTTTGGTAAACGTATAGCATGTTCTATATGTTATAGTTATTTGAATGACTCTTACCATAATATGTTACGTTAACATACCAGTTGGTTATTTATGCCTCATATAACGTACACTTATTCAGCCTGTTGTTCACTATTCTTTATTTATTTTAAATTGCCTTTCAAATGTCTATGTCTTCCTCAAAAATGCGACTTATACTCGAGTGCGACGTATATATGTTTTTTTCCTTCTTTATTATGCATTTTCGGCCTGTGCGACATATACTCCGGAGCGATTTATAATCCGAAAATTACGGTACTCATATAGTAGTACAGTTGTTATTAGTGAGAATATACTTATTTTAAGGTATTTTTGGGTTCATTGAAGTTAGCTAATTTTACTTGTTTTGGAAAGTTTCTTGTTCTATTGGCAGATAATGTTGCTTAGTTCAAATAAAATACCCCTAATTTTTGTATTTTTTTATTCTTGTTTTTGAACACTGACTTTTTGCAGTGTACCAACTTTTGCTAGTTGCTAACAAAAATGAAAGAGATCACGTCCTGGTCCGTGCGTACAAGCCGAGACCACATTTATGACAACAAGCATATCAATCAATCAATCAATCAATCTTTATTTATATAGCCCTAAATCACAAGTGTCTCAAAGGGCTGCACAAGCCACAACGACATCCTCGGTACAAAGCCCACATACGGGCAAGGAAAAACTCACCCCAGTGGGACGTCGATGTGAATGACTATGAGAAACCTTGGAGAGGACCGCATATGTGGGTAACCCCCCCCCCTCTAGGGGAGACCGAAAGCAATGGATGTCGAGTGGGTCTGACATAATATTGTGAGAGTCCAGTCCATAGTGGATCCAACATAATAGTAAGAGTCCAGTCCATAGTGGGGCCAGCAGGACACCATCCCGAGCGGAGACGGGTCAGCAGCGTAGAGATGTTCCCAGCCGATGCACAGGCGAGCGGTCCACCCCGGGTCCCGACTCTGGACAGCCAGCACTTCATCCATGGCCACCGGACCTGTGCCCCCCCCCCTCAAGGAAAAGGGGAGCAGAGGAGAAAAGAAAAGAAACGGCAAATCAACTGGTCTAACAGGGGGGCTATTTAAAGGCTAGAGTATACAAATGAGTTTTAAGATGGGACTTAAATGCTTCTACTGAGGTAGCATCTCTAATTGTTACCGGAAGGGCATTCCATAGTACTGGAGCCCCAATAGAAAACGCTCTATAGCCCGCAGACTTTTTTTGGGCTCTGGGAATCACTAATAAGCCGGAGTTCTTTGAACGCAGATTTCTTGCCGGGACATATGGTACAATGCAATCGACAAGATAGGACGGAGCTAGACCGTGTAGTATTTTATACGTAAGTAGTAAAACCTTAAAGTCACATCTTAAGTGCACAGGAAGCCAGTGCAGGTGAGCCAGTATAGGCGTAATATGATCAAACTTTCTTGTTCTTGTCAAAAGTCTAGCAGCCGCATTTTGTACCAACTGTAATTTTTTAATGCTAGACATAGGGAGACCCGAAAATAATACGTTACAGTAGTCGAGACGAGACGTAACGAACGCATGAATAATGATCTCAGCGTCGCTAGTGGATAAAATAGAACGAATTTTAGCGATATTACGGAGATGAAAGAAGGCCGTTTTAGTAACACTCTTAATGTGTGATTCAAAGGAGAGAGTTGGGTGGAAGATAATACCCAGATTCTTTACTGATTCGCCTTGTGTAATTGTTTGGTTGTCAAATGTTAAGGTGGTATTATTAAATAAATGTCGGTGTTTAGCAGGACCGATAATCAGCATTTCCGTTTTCTTGGCGTTGAGTTGCAAGAAGTTAGCGGACATCCATTGTTTAATTTCATTAAGACACGCCTCCAGCTGACTACAATCCGGCGTGTTGGTCAGCTTTAGGGGCATGTAGAGTTGGGTAAGCATAACAATTTAAGTGGTGTGGGTTCATTACAGAAATATTGCACTAATATGCGTGGCTCCAAAAGAAACTTGGAAACAAATCCATCCGAGAACCGCAACTAAAGTTCAACTCTGGCTAGTTGAGACCACAATCTACCTACTAAGTAATGTCAGGAGTATATAAAGTGATAAGCCGTACATTAAACAACAAAATAGAGACTGAGAACTGTCAAACATCGGCAACATGTTTTATTTTTTGGAGATACAGACCCAAAAAAACTTATTGTACTTTATTTTTTCCCTAAATTATGGTGCATATTAACTCCAAATGCTTAACCACTGCATTTAATCCATCAATTACCCAGGGAGCTGTTGCAAATTCCTCACATGGCTTGCAAATTGTGGCTTCCCTCTCACTCTCCCTTACACACTCGGTCTCACGGCAGATTTGCCGCTCGCTATATTTATCTGGTACCGATGCATATTTATTTCTAATTCTTACATGGCTGCAGGCTGTGCCGTGATTCGCCATCCTCAACCGGTATTAGTGGCCCTATAATAGGGCTTAGAATTACATGTGGAACCCTGTTGGAGTCTCATGGCCGGATTTAAGGTAGGATTTATCATGTTCGGAATTATTCACTGCTGAAGCGCCTTCCCTGGCTCTCTGAAGAAAGGCGACTGGGTTGTGAGACCCGAAAAGGGCCAATATGAAAAAAAAAGGGGAGGGTGGGAAGGCAATAATAGGATGGAATGGAAAGAGGGGAGGAGTGGAGGTACGGGCAAAAGTATGGTAGGCTAGAAAACTGGATGGAGAGAAGGGAAACAGGGATTTTAGGAAAACTTCATTTCAGCTGAGCAGACAGTGAAGATGAGTTATAAAGTTTGTCTTTTCAACATTGTGGCTCTAGATAGCTTAAACAGCACCTGCTAAAATCGTCATGCATATTTAAAGTCAAACTGCAAATGAGTCACATGCTCGAGTTACAACTATTCGAAAAGAAGGGTTGGAATGACAAATGCAACATTAATGGTGGTTGCCATGGATATTCTGTGCACCATCTTGTAAACTCTTGTTCTTGAGTTAAGGAGGTGATATTGTGATTTTTTTTAATACATTCAAAACACTTCCTTTTGGTCTACATCAGTGTTTTTCAACCACTGTGCCGTGGTACACTAGTGTGCCGTGAGATACAGTCTGGTGTGCCGTGGGAGATTATCTAATTTTACCTATTTGGGTTAAAAATATTTTTTGAAAACCAATAATTATAGTCTGCAAATGATGTGTTGTTGTTGAGTGTCGGTGCTGTCTAGAGCTCGGCAGAGTAACCGTGTAATACTCTTCCATATCAGTAGGTGGCAGCCGGTAGCTAATTGCTTTGTAGATGTCGGAAACAGCGGGAGGCAGTGTGCAGGTAAAAAGGTGTCTAATGCTTAAACCAAAAATAAACAAAAAGTGAGTGCCCCTAAGAAAAGGCATTGAAGCTTAGGGAAGGCTATGCAGAATTAAACTAAAACTGAACTGGCTACAAAGTAAACAAAAACAGAATGCTGGACGACAGCAAAGACTTACTGTGGAGCAAAGACGGCGTCCACAATGTTCATCCGAACATGACATGACAATCAACAATGTCCCCACAAAGTATGATAAAAACAATTTAAATATTCTTTATTGCTAAAACAAAGTAGATGCGGAAAATATCGCTCACAGGAAGACATGAAACTGCTACAGGAAAATACCAAAAAAAGAGAAAAAGTCACCAAAATAGGAGCGCAAGACAAGTACTAAAACACTACACACAGGAAAACAGCAAAAAACTCAAAATAAGTCATGGTGTGATGTGACAGGTTGTGACAGTACACCTACTTTGAGACAAGAGTAATATTGTTGCATGGTTGGTTATGGTTTAAAGTCATATCCAACATTTGCGACAACAACTTTTTACTGTCAACTGAGTTTCGTTTTTTAATGATTTCTGCTGGTGGTGTGCCTCCGGATTTTTTCAACGCAAAAAATGTGCCTTGGCTCAAAAAAAGTTGAAAAACACTGTTCTACATAACATGTAATGCTGGTTCTTTGGTCGAAATCGGCACAGATTTTGTTTTACAGATTGTTTTCAAGCCGCTTTCTGACCATCTTTTCGAGTTGTGGGCGGTCTTATTTACGACCCCCCATCATCCACGTTGTAGTTTTTGCCCTTCCATAGAGAGTCTACTGACAGATATACTGTAAGTTCAAACTAAACGTTACTTTGCATTGGAAATAGCAAAAGCGGAGGATGCATGCGCATGTACGAGCCAGTCTGCGCCACAACAAGAGGATCACGAAAAATAAGGAGATTATTGACTGCAGTTTTGGACTACAATGGCGGACTCGCGCAAAGCTCTTTGGGTAAATGTCTACCATATATGAATAATCCGCTGATGTCACAATTGGGGAAAACGTTGAAGGTTGTGAACATTCTAAACGGCTAGTTGGGAGGAAGTATGAAGGAAGGCAAAATTATTAATTATACATGATTCAATATGATTTTAAAATTTCAGGACTTGTGCAGATCCCTAATACACAAACAAAGGTACCAATAGGTAAGAAAAGCATATGGTGTGTTTCTGAAAAAAATTAATTCTGGAAATTCTAACCTCGGATTAGGAAATGGGTGTTGGGTTTATTAAGGTTCTCCGGTTTTGTCCCACTGCACAAAACATGCATGTGTAAATGTAACTGAATATATGTTTGTCCGTACAGGTAGCCCGGTGGTAGGGTTACATGTCCTAAATTAAAGTTAAAAGTTAAAGTCCCAACGATAGTCACACACACACTAGGTGTGGTTAAATTATCCTCTGCATTTGACCCATCCCCATGTTCACCCCCTGGGAGGTGAGGGGAAAAGTGAGCAGCAGCGGTGGCCACGCTCGGGAATTATTTCAGTTATTTAACCCCCAATTCCAACCCTTGATGCTGAGTGCCAAGCAGGGAGGCAATGGGTCCCATTTTCATTGTCTTTGGTATGACTCGGCCGGGGTTTGAACTCTCGACCTTCCAGTCTCAGGGCGGACACTCCAACCACAAGACCACTGAGCAGGTGGTATTATATATATATATATATATATATATATATATATATATATATATATATATATATATATATATATATATATACATATATATATATATATATATATATATATAATAATATATATATATATTGATTGGCAACACTAAATTGGCCCTAGTGTGTGAATGTGAGTGTGAATGTTGTCTGTCTATCTGTGTTGGCCCTGCGATGAGGTGGCGACTTGTCCAGGGTGTACCCCGCCTTCCGCCCGATTGTAGCTGAGATAGGCTCCAGCGTCCCCCGCGACTCCAAAAGGGAATAAGCGGTAGAAAATGGATGGATGGATATATATATATATATATATATATATATATATATATTGTATATGGTATAATATAGATTAGGCGGTAAATTCAGCTTTATTCATGTATTACAGTGCAGTATTTGTCTTATTTTCTACCATTATGTTGTAGTTGACCCGTAGAGATGTATTTACTAAGCAGGACTGCAATTTTCCGGGTTAAGGGTGAACACTGCGATCAACAACGGGGTGACTATTCTCCCCACCATCTCACGGGGACAATCAGGTTGACCACATTTTTTGAGAAACTTTGTCTTCAACGCCTGCCTCATCAATAACACATCTCCACCTTGGTGAGACTTTGACACACACACACACACACACATACACACACACACACATATACATATATATATATACATATATATATATATATATAAAGTACAGGCCAAAAGTTTGGACACACCTTTTCATTCAATGCATTTTCTTTATTTTCATAACTATTTACATTGTAGATTGTCACTGAAGGCATCACAACTAGGAATGAACACATGTGGAGTTATGTACTTAAAAAAAATAAATAACTGAAAACATGTTTCATATTCTAGTTCCTTCAAAATAGCCACCCTTTGCTCTGATTAGTGCTTTGCACACTCTTGGCATTCTCTCAATGAGCTTCAAGAGGTAGTCACCTGAAATGGTTTTCCCTTCACAGGTGTGTGCAATGCATTGAATGAGAAGGTGTGTCCAAACCTTTGGCCTGTACTGTATATATAATATTAAATAAAAAGTGGTACAGGGGTTAGTGCATGTGCCTCACAATAAGAAGGACCTGGGTTCAATACCCGGATTCAGGATCTTTCTGTGTGGAGTTTGCATGTTCTCCCCGTGACTGTGTGAGTTCCTTCCGGGTACCCTGGCTTCCTCCCACCTCCAAAGACATGCACCTGGGGATAGGTTGATTGGCAACACTAAATGGTCCCTAGTGTGTGAATGTGAGTGTGAATGTTGTCTGTCTATCTGTGTTGGCCCTGTGATGAGGTGGCGACTTGTCCAAGGTGTACACCGCCTTCTGCAACTGAGATAGGCTCCAGCACCCCCGTTACCCCGAGAGGGGTGGAAAAATGGATGGATAAAATATAAAGCAGAAAATAATAATGACTCATACCTTTTGTTCGAATCACTAAATTCCAGTGACAATAAGCTACAATCAGACATAAAGCTTAAGCACTATCTCTGATTTTTTTTTTTTTTGTGCTAATGGCTGGTTATGTCTTTGACAATATACAGGTGAATATTAAATACCATTATAAGTGTTGGATGATGCAGTGTTGGTTTGCTCTGTTTTCATTTTAATTAGGCATATACAGTAGGTGACATGATATACAGTCTTTTTTTAACATAGGACTTCACTTTGGACTAATTGGGTCAAACTAATTTTCATTGTGGCCCACGTCGCAGTCACGGGAGCCCTCATAGCTGTATGATATTATTCAGACCCACCAGGACTTTGCCATGTTGCGAGTGTGCCAATTCATGCAAATTCAAACCATCCACTCGCAACTTAGCCCAACCCCCGCAAATTCCCCGCACATTTGGCCAATTATCGACATTCCTGCCTATCAAATTTGTCCCAGCAGCACCAAAATGCAACGCAACTTTCCAACGAATCAAGTTCCTCCATGCAACAGCAACCTTTTCTGGACAAGTGTAACAGAGGCCGGCCTGCGTGGCTGGGCCATGTAAACGTCGGTAAACCTCACTCCCCGACAACCTCAAGAGAAGTGCTGGGTAGGACGCTCGTCTCTCATGCGTGACGACCCAGGCTCGAGTAGCAGGCGGAACGGAAAGCAGGGACTGAACGAGGCGGGTTACAGTGGTGCCGTGACCCGGATGAGAGTGAGGTTTAAGAGGTGAGTGTAACAGAATCGGACCGCCAAGTGCCCTGCCTTCGGCTACCGCCCGGCTCACATTGCACCCGACCTCTATGGCCCCTGCTATGGGTGGTGAGCCCATTGGAGGGGGGACCCACGTTGCCTCTTCGGGCTGTGCCCGGCCGGGCCCCATGGGGACAGGCCCGGCCACCAGGCGCTCGCCATCGTGCCCCAACTCCGGGCCTGGCTCCGGAGGGGGGCCCCGGTGACCCGCGTCCGGGCGAGGGAAATCTGAGTCTCGGTTCTTGCATTTCCATAGAAGTCTTCGAGCTGCTCTTTGTCTGATCCCTCACCTACCTCGGAGTCTTGTTCACGAGTGAGGGAAGAGTGGATCGTGAGATCGACAGGCGGATCGGTGCGGCGTCTTCAGTAATCCGGACGCTGTATCGATCTGTTGTGGTGAAGAAGGAGCTGAGCCGGAAGGCAAAGCTCTCAATTTACCGGTCGATCTACGTTCCCATCCTCACCTATGGTCATGAGCTTTGGGTTATGACCGAAAGGACAAGATCACGGGTACAAGCGGCCGAAATGAGTTTCCTCCGCCGGGTGGTGGGGCTCTCCCTTAGAGATAGGGTGAGAAGCTCTGTCATCCGGGGGGAGCTCAAAGTAAAGCCGCTGCTCCTCCACATCGAGAGGAGCCAGATGAGGTGGTTCGGGCATCTGGTCAGGATGCCACCCGAGCGCCTCCCTAAGGAGGTGTTTAGGGCACGTCCGACCGGTAGGAGGCCACGAGGAAGACCCAGGACACGTTGGGAAGACTATGTTTCCCGGCTGGCCTGGGAACGCCTCGGGATCCCCCGGGAGGAGCTGGACGAAGTGGCTGGAGAGAGGGAAGTCTGGGCTTCCCTGCTTAGGCTGCTGCCCCCGCGACCCGACCTCGGATAAGCGGAAGAAGATGGATGGATGGATGGATGGATGGATGGATGGATGGTGTAACAGAAGCCTGCCAGTGTGGCTGGGTAATGTGTATGTTGGTAAACCTCTCTCCTTGACAACCTCCTAAAGATCCCAAAAACCCATTTTAAAACCCGTGGAGACCTGGCATACCAGACTATAGCTCCCGGACTCTGGAACAACTTGCACAGTCCCTCTGTGAGCTTGACTGTGTTGACACTTTTAAGAAACCTCTTTTTAGTAAAGCTTTTAGTTAATGCACCTTTTAACTATCATTTGTAATCCACTTTTTATCCTTTTTATGATGTTGCCTCTGTTGTTTTAATTGAATTGTTTTTTTTAACTCACCTAGCGCTTTGTGATTTTATCTGTGAAAAGCGCTTTATAAATAATATTTACTTACTTACTTCAAGAGCAGTGCGAGTTGAGAGCTTGGGTTTTTAGCTCGGTAGGTAGCATGCTCGTCTTTCATGTTCAATCCTGAGCGGGAACAGAAAAAGCAGGGACTGACCCAGGCAGGTTACACAAGCAGATATTTTAGTTTGGTTAGTGTTTAATATGAATGACAAAAAAAGCTTGAAATAACTTGTTGTAACAAATAATAATATTTTCAATTTTCTGTCTGGTGAGAAAAAAAAAAAAAAATCAGTCCAAGCTTGGGCCCCTGGAGAGGGGGTCCAGACTGAGGCCAAGGAAGAAAAAAAACCTCATAGCCATAGCACACATAAGCATGTGTGTAAGAGGGAAACATCAAACATCAAAGAAAACAAAGGACATTAAATACATTAAAAGAGCAGAGCTGATGCAACCAGCCATTTCTACATACAGCTACAAAACAAACAAACAACAAAAATAATAATAATACAACATTTTTAAAATTGAAAAAAATATATACACTGTGGTGGCCTCTGCGGTGTTCCACGCCATCGTCTGCTGGGGTAGGGGGAGAATGGCCAGAAACAGGAGCAGACCCAACAAAGCAACCAAGAAAGCCGACTCCACCCTCGGCCGCCCACCAACTCTCGGCCAGTGTCCAGTCCGCATGGATGAGCGAGGATGCGTCGAAGGAGACCGAGGTGTCTGATACCTGCTCATTCAGCCCTGTCTCTTCATCTGCATTTCCTCCAGTCTCTCCAAACGGACTCCGGTGTGGCAGAGACCCAGCAGCTGGTCTCCATGGCCAAAAGGCTCCCGGGAGGCAGAACCAGAAGTTCACAAAAAAAGCACCGCAGAAGTCATGAAAGTGGCACCCCTTGTCGCACAGTCCCAAAGGGTCCCGAACCAAAGGCAAGGTCCCCGGAATTTGAGTTCAACACCCATGTTTTACACGAAATAGAAACACATTTGTTTATCATTTAAAAACTTATCAAAGCCATGTTTTGTTTTTTTGTTTTTTAAAGCAAACTGTGAAACTAAGCTATTATTAAATAGCAAACACATCCATATAACCAATGCGAACTTTTGTATCAACAAAACAAGTCAAACAAAACAACCGAAGAAGCTTAAAAACCTGAAACAAACAACCACTGTCTCGATATATCTCACACCAGCTTTCCCACATGGAGCTGCGATCATGAAACACGGAGCTGGAACGACTCTCAGGTAACAACAACAAAGAGCACCGAGCAGCTTGACCTTTGCAACTGTTGGCAGCAAACCAATCATGAGAATCCATACCGGAACATGTGCCTCAGGCCCAACTCACTGCTCACACCGAGAAGCAGAAGGGGGAAGGAGCAGGAGGAGGAGGAGGAGGAGGAAGAGGGATGGAATTTGGCTCAGCCACATGATGGAAGTCAGGATCTGTATCAGCCAGAGGACTTGCACCACCAAACACCTCCGTACTCATCCGTACTTAATTCAAGGCAACAATGCACACACACCGACAGAGCATTCATTCTGATATTTTGGTTATTTCATTTAGCCTGAAGAGTGAGTGTATTGTGTTGGTTTGTGCAACACAATCCACATTTACAACACAATAATATTGTAAACGGGGAGGTCCAGACCTTTGATATCGATATATATATGTATGTGTGGGGAAAAAAATCAGAAGACTATTTCATCTCTACAGGCCTGTTTCATGAGGGGGGCACCCTCAATCGTCAGGAGATTTTAATGGGAGCATTCGCATACCATGGTTTATATAGGGCACAGAGTGGGTGGGTACAGGCTGGCCTAGGGGCGTGGTGATTGGCTCATGTGTTACCTAGGAGGTGTTTCCGTCTATGGCGGCATGTTGTTACAATTTCGCTGCGCTTGTTGAGGGATGACAGGTCTGGACGGTAAATAATAAACAGTTTCTCTTTCAAGCATAGGTTGCATCTTTTATTACCACTATTGTAAGGTGTGCTGGATGCAAGAATTTGCCATGTTATTGAATATTCAACATTATTGTCTTTGAGGTCCCAAATGTGTTTGCTGAGTTCTGTGGTATTTCGCAGGTTTTTGTTCCTGAAAGAAGCCTTGTGATTGTTCCATCTGGTTTTGAATTCTCCCTCGGTTAATCCTACATATGTGTCGGATGTGTTAATGTCCTTGCGTATTACCTTAGATTGGTAGACAACTGATGTTTGTAAGCACCCCCCGTTGAGAGGGCAATCAGGTTTCTTTCGACAATTACATCCTTTGTTGGTTTTGGAGTCGCTCTGTCTGAGGGCCGACGGCTCATTTGCAATTGTTTTGTTGTGGTTTGAGATGATTTGTCGTATATTGTTCATGCAGCTGTAGCTCAATTTAATGTTGTTCTTGTTGAATACTTTTCTTAGGATGTTGTCTTTGGGAAAGTGTTTGTCAATCAGATTGAGGAATGTGTGTCCAATGTTCGTTGAGACGTTTTTGCTGTATGGGGGGTTGTACCAGATGATGTCGTTCCGTTTTCTGTTCTTTTTTGGCTGGTTTCCTGGCGTGGGTTCATAGGTGAGGGTGAAATTGTATCCGTATATATATATATATATATATATATATATATATATATATATATATATATATATATATATATATATATATATATATATATATATATATATATATATATATTTCAACTCATAAATCAACTTCAGATCTATCCGTCGATATACAGTTTTATTTTATTTCTTAAAGAAAAGCCTATTTTTTTATGGTAGAAGCACAACATATGGGGGTGGCATGGCTCAAACGGTAGAGCTGCCGTGCCTGAAACTTGAGGGTTCCACGTTCGATTCCAGCTTCTGCCATCCTAGTCACCGCCGTTGTGACTTGGGCAAGACACTACACCCACCTTGCTCCCAGAGGCACTTACTCTGGTGTATGAATGTGCAGGAGTCCCTTGAAAAAGAGATGCTTAATGGGTAAATAAAGGTTATAAAAGATACAAAAATACAAAAATGCAACATAATCCCCCCCAAAAATTCAAAGTGGAATATTTGATGTGACGTAATTGGAGCTTTAAATAGGTAAATAATTCATAACGGCATTGATTTTGATTATTATTTTTAACAGCAATGACTGTTAAAAAAACAAAAAAAAACATTAAAGGAATCACAAAAATGTTGCAAATAAGCCAAACACTATTTTAAATTTGTTTTGCTTTCAACCCTTATATCCTCCAGATCAGTGGTTCTCAAACGTTTTACATCAAGTACCACCTCAGAAAACACTGTCCAAGTACCACCATAATGATCAACATTAAAATACAGTAGCATAGTAAGCCCGAGGTATTCATTAAAAAAAGTAGAGGTTTTATTTAACAAGCATAATTATTATTTTTTTGGTCACTGTAACATTACACACAGTTTGAACAATGACACTGTGTTTGAATTTTTAATTAATTAAATCTTTGGCGTACTACAGTGTACCACAGTACTAGATCAACTTCAGATCAATCTGTTTTTAATATAAGTTTGTATTGTTTTTTAGTGGGTTTTTTTGCTCGTTTGTTTTTATTCCCTTTATTTGTCATATAAAACTAGTTTTTTGTATGGCAAACACACAAAATATGCAACATTTTTACCAAAAAATATTACAAAGTTAAATATTTGATGTGAAGTAAATTGAGCCTTCAATAGGTCAATAATTCCTAACATTGATTTTGATTCATTATTATATTTTGAGTAATGACAGTTTAAAAGAATAAAACTTAGACTTCCTTTTATTGTCATTCAAATTTGAACTTTACAGTACAGATAAGAACAACATGTTGTTGCATTAGCTCATTGTAGTGCAGGATATAAGAGCAATAAGGTGCAGATATAAATAAGTAGATTACTGTACTGAAAATATATTGCACTTTTGCATATGCATCCACGTTTATGGATGGATGTTATATTGTCTTTATATTCCAGCGAGTTAATCCGTTTTTGGGGGGAACATAGAGTCAAACATAGCAACTTTTTCTCATTCCATTTCACCTTTTATTCTACTTTTTTTTATGTTTTTTTATTGTCAAAGTATTTTTTTTAAATGTGCTGAGATCGTTAAACACACTTTGGACACCACTGTTGTAAGTAGTAGTCTGAGTGGATCGGGTTGTTGGCATGGTAGCCAAACTGTGTCAATCCATGCTTCATCCAATTACACACCATTTCTGCATGCAGGCACCATTGTCCATCAGGAACCCTGTCCACGATCACATCACGGTCATTAAGGGTTCTTCCAACTCGGCATGCCACAAATGCCATCCCACTTCTGACGCCATTTGTCATGGAACTATCCGTATGAAGTATGAAATCCTAGGGACTGCGTGCCCCAGCACAAACAACATCATAAACAACCTGAAAACCTGCTCGGGTGGGGTAATACTTGCATATGTTTCAGGTAAATAAAGACACATGAGTATTTACACGTGTGCTCCTGTGAGTCTTTTGTAGGTCTAAATCAGTGTTGCTCCTTGGCCTAGACTTTAAATTTGACTGAGAAGTAACACGATCACCAAAGTAAATGGTGGTGACGATGACATAACTGCACCAGCTGCTCAGTCGACAACCACCATCAGAATATTAGCTGCAGGGCAAACACATTGCAACCTGACCCTAATCTCCTCTCTAATAAAACCAGTTCCTCTGTCAATGTGCCTGTTAACCCTCACAGACACTCGGTACAACAATCTCACGTATGTTTCCATGCAGTCATGCAAATACTTGCACTCAAGACGCTCGCTCTATAGGCCTTTCCAAACTATAAATACAAATCCTGGTTTTGTTCCTGGCTGTGTCATGATTAAGTTGAGAATGGTATCGAGGCCTTTTAGATTGACTAAGGTCTGACATGTTAGGAACTTTACCAGTGGCTGTAGCAAGATGAAGAGGGCGGTGCATAACTGGCAACCTGGATGTGACACACTCACAGACTTTCTAATTGGTCAAACGGTGGAGGGTGGGGCATCGAAATGAAAACACTAACAATATTTCGGGGCTGTAAATCTAATTTTGAAATGAGCATCAGTTATAGACATATTCAAAAAGAACATGATTTATTAATGCCTTTTGACATATTAGGGCCATTTAATGATGACTTGACATTAAATTATTACATATGGCTCCTTTAAGTGTCTCTTTTGCATCTCATAGGACATAATTGTAGTGCGTTCAAGAAAAAGAGGGGTCGTTAGATTTTGAAGACATGGGAGTCTCCCCAGTAGATGCACCAATACTACTTTTACTGCTACTACCAATAATATAATCACCATCCTCATCATAACTGTGTATCAATATGATTAGTACTATCCACCAACAAAATTCCGACATGAATCAGCTACATCTACCCTACATGCTACCTTAAGGTTGACCTATTATGCAAAACCAATTTTTCTTACCTAATGGTACCTTTATTTAAGTGTTTATAATCTGCCTTCCCGGTAAGGTCTATTCAGGTGTACTGGAGAGGAGGCTACGCCGGATAGTCGAACCTCGGATTCAGGAGGAGCAGTGTGGTTTTCGTCCTGGTCGTGGAACTATACTCTCGGCAGGGTCCTTGAGGGTGCATGGGAGTTTGCCCAACCAGTCTACATGTGCTTTGTGGACTTGGAGAAGGCATTCGACCGTGTACCCCGGGAAGTCCTGTGGGGAGTGCACAGAGAGTATGGGGTAACGGACTGTCTGATTGTGGCGGTCCGCTCCCTGTATGATCAGTGTCAGAGCTTTGTCCGCATTGCCGGCAGTACGTCGGACCCATTTCCAGTAAGGGTTGGACTCCGCCAAGGCTGCCCTTTGTCACCGATTCTGTTCATAACTTTTATGGACATAATTTCTAGGCGCAGTCAGGGCGTTGAGGGTATCTGGTTTGGTGGCTACAGGATTAGGTCTTTGCTTTTTGCAAATGATGTGGTTCTGATGGCTTCATCTGGCCAAGATCTTCAGCTCTCACTGGATCGGTTTGCAGCCGAGTGTGAAGCGACTGGGATGGGAATCAGCACCTCCAAGTCCGAGTCCATGGTGGAGTGCCATCTCCCGGTTGGGGAGGAGATCTTGCCCCAAGAGGAGGAGTTAAAATACCTCGAAGTCTTGTTCAAGAGTGAGGGAAGAGTTGATCGTGAGATCGAAAGGCGAATCGGTGCGGCGTCTTCAGTAATGCGGACGCTGTATCGATCCGTTGTGGTGAAGAAGGAGCTGAGCCGGAAGGCAAAGCTCTCAATTTACCGGTCGCTCTACGTTCCCATCCTCACCTATGGTCATGAGCTTTAGGTTATGACCAAAAGGACAAGATCACGGGTACAAGCGACGGAATGAGCTTCCTCCGCCGGGTGGCGGGGCTCTCCATTAGAGATAGGGTGAGAAGCTCTGTCATCCGGGAGGAGCTCAAAGTAAAGCCGCTGATCCTCCACATCGAGAGGAGCCAGATGAGGTGGTTCGGGCATCTGGTCAGGATGGCACCCGAACGCCTCCCTAGGGAGCTGCTTCGGGCATGTCCGACCGGTAGGAGGCTCGGGGAAGACCCAGGACACGTTGGGAAGACTATCTCTCCCGGCTGGCCTGGGAACGCCTCTGGATCCCCCGGGAGGAGCTGGACAAAGTGGCTGGGGAGAGGGAAGTCTGGGCTTCCCTGCTTAGGCTGCTGCCCCCCCGACCCGACCCGATAAGCGAAGAAGATGGATGGATGGATGGAATCTGCAAGAGCTCCCAACATTTGAAATTAAACCACAGAGGCATGGCGGAGATATTTATAAAACAATAGTGCCTTCTTCTTGGTGACACTGCACTGCGGTGAACACAAGCAATATAAGAAGCTACTTGGTAAACCACCACCCGGAAAATATATTTGATGCCAAGGAAGCCAAACATCAATTTGTGAGGTGTTTACGTTATCAAAGGTTGAATTGTCAGCTAATCTTTCTGAGAATCAGCATTTTACAATGTGGTATAAGATGTCCGCTGCAGAGGACACTGTTTCTCTTAAGTTAAAATTTGAAAGACGTGAACATTATTTTAAATTTATTAAAATATATGTATTGTATTGTTAGTTTAAAGACACTTAACTGAGTTTTTCGCTATCCTCTTGTTGTGGGGCAGACTGGCTCGTACATTCACATGCATCCTCCACTATTGCCATGTCTACTACAAAGTAGCGTATAGTTCTATCTTATATCTGTCAGTAAACTTGCTATGGAAGTGCCAAAAACTACAACATTGATGACGCGGTCGAAGTGGAGGCACGTAAATAAGACTACCGTATTTTTTGGACTATAAGGCGCACTTAAAATCCTTTCATTTTCTCAAAACTGGACAGTGCGCTTTATAACCCGGTGCGCCTGATGTACGGAATCATTTTGGTTGTTCTTACCGACCTCAATGTTATTTTATTTTGTACATGGTGAAATGATTAGTGTGACCAGTAGATGGCAGTCACACATAGGAGATATGTGTAGACTGCAATATGACCCAAGTAAACAACACCAACATTTCATATGTTCCTTTGAAAATATAGAACATTACACACGCCGCACAAATCTCTATCAAAATGTTTTAGTATGACTTTGGTAAGCTATGAAGCCGCACCGCCTGATGGATTGCACTGTGCTTCAACATACAAGTATTATTATGGTGTGTGTATAAGGTAAGACATATTATCTACGGTTTTGTTTTGCAATATTATGCAAAAACAACTTGTCTTACCTTTTGGTACCTGCTGATGTGTATTTGGGATCTGCATAAATCCTGAAAAATTGTGCGGGTCCGCCTTTGTAGTCTGTGCCGACATCATAGTCGATAAGCGTTTTCTTTTTCTCTATCTTCTCGTTATGGGACATTCATCCTCAGCTGTTGCCATTTCTAATATAAAGTAGTGTAAAGTTCTTACTTATATCTGTCAGTAAACTACCCATGAAAGCGCTAAAACATACCGGTGTAGTGGGTTTACATTATTCACCCATGGAACTTTAGTTATTAGAGAGTTTCGGCCGGACGTTTTTTCACGGGACACATTTTCGGCCTTGTTGTTGTTTCCAGATGAGGAGATGCTGCTCCGTTATTGATTTAAGTAAAGTCTGAATGTCATTAGAACAGTTAGCTCCATCTTTTGACACTTTTTCCACTCCCGTCCTTGCGCACTACACCGCTACAAAAAAGATGACGGACAAAAAGACGCTGTCGAAGGTGAGCCACGTGCATAAGATCGCCCACAAAACGGTGCATCCTGAAGCGACTGTTAGAAAGCAACTTGAAGATGATCTGTAAAACATCATCTATGCAACATTTTGAGCAAATAACCACCATTACATGTTATGTAGATCACAAGGAAGTGTTTTACATTTAGAAAAATGTTTTATAATATGACCCCTTTAATGCGCCTTATAATCCGGTGCGCCTTTTGTATGAAAATAGACCTGACTAGACCTACTCATCGGCAGTGCGCCATATAATCCGTTGCGCCCGATGGTCCGGAAAATACGGTACCCACAAAATGGCAAATTCTGAAAAGACAGTCAGAAAGTGGCTTGAAAACGGTCTGTAAAACATAATCTGTGCAAACATGTGTCAAAAGAACCACCATTACATGTTATGTAGACCAAAAGAAAGTGTTTCAAATGCAGGAAAATAAATCAAAAAATGACCCCTTACAGGGATTTTAAAGGCCTACTGAAACCCACACCTACCGACCACGCAGTCTGATAGTTTATACATCAATGATGAAATCTTAACATTGCAACATATGCCAATACGGCCGGGTTAGCTTACTAAAGTGCAATTTTAAATTTTGCGCGAAATTTCCTGCTGAAAACGTCTCGGTATGATGACGTCTGCGCGTGACATCAAGGATTGTAGAGGACATTTTGGGACAGCATGGTGGCTGGCTTTTAGGTCGTCTGTTTTCATCGCAGAATTCCACAGTATTCTGGACATCTGTGTTGGTGAATCTTTTGCAATTTGTTCAATGAACAATGGAGACAGCAAAGAAGAAAGCTGTAGGCAGGTGTTGTGCTGCATAACGCACCCCCGCCGTAGAATGCACCCCTTGACTGGTGTGCCGGATAACACAGCCGGTGTTTCATTGTTTACATTCCCGGAAGATGACAGTCAAGCTTTACCATTGGCCTGTGGAGAACTGGGACAACAGAGACTCTTACCAGGAGGACTTTGAGTTGGATACGCAGACACGGTACTGTGAGTACGCATGCAGCTGCGGCTTCCAAACATTTGATCGCTTGCCCATACGTGCGTGCCGCTATGTGCATATCACGTACGTAACTTTGGGGACTTTGGGGAAATATATGTGCTGTATGAACTTTGGAGAGGTGAACGGTACTTTGGGCTGTGGGATTGAGTGTGTTGTGCAGGTGTTTGAGTTGTATTGGCGGGTTATATGGACGGGAGGGGGGAGGTGTTTGTTATGCGGGATTAATTTGTGGCATATTAGATATAAGCCTGGTTGTGTTGTGGCTAATAGAGTATATATACAGTATATCTTGTGTTTATTTACTGTTTTAGTCATTCCCAGCAGAATATCAGGTCCCACCCGCCTCTCACAGCATCTTCCCTATCTGAATCGCTCCCACTGCCCTCTAGTCCTTCACTCTCACTTTCCTCATCCACAAATCTTTCATCCTCGCTCAATTTAATGGGGAAATCGTCGCTTTCTCCGTCCGAATCGCTCTCGCTGCTGGTGGCCATGATTGTAAACAATGTGCGGAAGTGAGGAGCTCCACAACCTGTGACGTCACGCTACTCGTCTGCTACTTCCGGTACAGGCAAGGCTTTTTTATCAGCGACCAAAAGTTGCGAACTTTATCGTCGATGTTCTCTACTAAATCCTTTCAGCAAAAATATGGCAATATCGCAAAATGATCAAGTATGACACATAGAATGGACCTGCTATCCCTGTTTAAATAAGAAAATCGCATCTCAGTAGGCCTTTAATACATATTTAATGTATAATTTGCCAGCACTCTTTTGTACAAAACAAAAACAAGACTATAACACCAAACAATTTAAGGATGTTTTGTGTTTTAGTGCATGTGAACGTTCAGAGTAGTGGGGCCCTTCAGGGGTCTAATAATAATAATAAATAAGTCACGGTATATTAAAGTCCAAAATGGGGCCACAAACAAAATATTGTTTAGGGTCACACAAAGTCTCATTCTGCACCTGCTCTTATGTCTCTTTCTTTTTCTTTTTTTCCCCAATGAGAATACAGTTATTGTTTCCTAATACAAATAAATCAGAGGTTGACCTGCTGTGTCGTCAAGCAGATTGTGTTTGACATTAGATGCTCTGCAGTATTACCCTCCTTCCTACAATGTGCTATACAGTATGTGTGTTTCCCAAATCGGTCAATTAGCCTGGGGAAGAAAAGGACAGGGGTCGCTGTAAGGTTGCCATGGGGGGTTGAAACATTATCTTCCACAGACTGTGTTCACATCACATTTGACAACATGTTCTGCATGATCTTATGTTTTTTGTTTTTTTTCTTCGTGTTTCTTGGGTTACATTACCCTCACGGTAACAGATGGTGTGTTATGTTGGCTTTAGGGCAAATTTATAGTCTCTCTATGAGGAAAACAATTATCATGTTGGGTTAGTTTGATAGACAGGGAGAAGCCACAGACGGATGGTGAATCACTGGGAGCTTTTGGCTAAGACAACATCCATTTTGCACACTTGTTTAGCGAGTTGCTGGATTCCGGTGTCTGTGCTATTTAATCATTTATAGTGCATGAGATGGATGGCATCTCTCTCTCACTGTCTCTCTCTCTCTCTCGCTCTCTCTCACCCCTTCCTTGAAAGTAATCAGTTTAGCTGTGACATTCTGTTTTTCTGTGGTTTCACTGGATTAGTTGTCAATATTTAATTAATTTGCTCAATGCAGAGGGTAAAGATTAAAGAAATGTATATTGGATTATCAAAAGCAGAGAGAGACAGGCAGACGGAGAGGTTGACTCACAGCTAAAATCCAACCAATTACTGTGGATTACTTGACTTGTTTGGCTCAGGCGATGATGCTACATCCAATGCTATTATTGCGTATATTACTGTCTGATGGCTGCTGGAGACACTTATGAAAAATATCATTATGTACGCCAGCGGTGCCATATCTGGAAAATGTTTAATAGGCTATGAATGATGCTAATCCACCAAAATCCAGACAATATATTCATATTAAATTACACTAACAAGAAAATGTGTATATGCATACAAATTCACTGTTGTAAATGTGATTTATTTTCTAGTACAAGACCTGCTGCCTCTCTGACAGTACATTTCATTTGTTTTAACTTTTGGCACCTCTCTCACACTGCAGAGACATATTGATTTAGTGTACTTTTTGTTACTTCACACTTTGTTTCCACCCCCTCATTCTACTCGGGTTCATTCACCTCTCCTCCACCTCCCACTTGATGCTTTTTTTTTCCCTGCTCGGTGCGGTGGCGTTCCCACACACATTAGAAGGAAACATAATGAATAATGGAATACATAATGTACATGTAACAAAACCAATTGGAGTTGTGAGAGGGTTGAAAAATGTCGCCAAATTAAAGGTAACAGATGGGTTAGGCAAGCGAGGTGGTGTGTCTGTGTGTGTGTGTGTGTGTGTGTAAGCATGTGTTTATCACCATGTGTGTGGGAGAGTTGTATCCAATTAATTGGATACTTTGACCCCACTTCCATCTCTTCCAATTTACCAAATCCGCCAGACAAACTATTAATGTGCACATTGCCAATGTGAAAACTTATTTAACCCCCATTAAATTCAACCAAGGTCAGAGCAAGTGTATGCATATGCTGGCGTGGACTCAAACTAGCCCTATTAAATGTGATTTGAGACAGGCGGGGGGCTGAGGCTGCAAGAAAGTGGCTGGTATTGCGTGGATCTTGTGTAAACAGCCTGCATAAGGGCATTATATTCCAAATCCCACTTAGTCAGGGACTTCAAGGTAACATTGAGGGGAAGTGTAGCCAAGTTGTACTGCTGGTGTTATTGGGGAGGGCGATAGTTCAATGGGGCACTTGTCATGTTGCACAATGACAACATGTCAGAAGAGGCCAATGACCTTCCTTCTGTGGTAAGTACAGTTGAAGAAGTGCATATTTGAAATGTGTGTATGCTGAGAATGCTTACACAAAGGTATGTAAATATTTTGACTTTGGACTGAGATGGTCTTGGTAGAATACAGTGGTGCCTCTTAAGTTAAACAAACCTAAGGTTACACAATGCAGAATAAAACTAAACATGTTGGGAGAAAATATACCTCTGATCTTTGTTCAGTATTTGTGCGGGTGGTAGAGATGCGCGGTTTGCGGACACAACCGCGGAGTCCGCGGATTATCCGCGGATCGGGCGGATGAAATTAAAAAAAGGAAGATTTTATCCGCTCGCGGGTCGGGTCGGGCGGATTAATTTTTTTTTTTTTTTTTTTTTTTTTTGCGGGTGGCAGTTAAACCAATTGGGAAATATATATACATAGTTAAATGTTGTTACCCACATACGAAAAACGAGCAGGCACCTGCTGCATATGCCACAACAGAAGAAAAAAAAAGAAAAGAGATGGACACTTTTACGGAGCGGAGAAGGGACGCCTCGCCGGGGTCCGGGACCGAGGCCCCTTCCCCCGAGAGGGCCCCACCGGGAGCCGTAGCTGAGGCGATCCGCGAGAAGGGCCCGACGCACGTCCAGGGTCACTACCGCGCCCACCGCACCGACACCCCGCCTCGTCCGCTTTCGCCGCGGCCGGCGTCACGCGCAGCAGGTAAGCAGCTTACCTGCCCGCCACCCCTGTGGCCGGGAGCAGGTAAGCAGCTTACCTGCCCGCCACCCCTGTGGCCGGGAGCTCGTAACATGGGTCACTCCGCGCGCTCCGCCCGCGCAGCTTACCTGCTTGCCACCCCTGTTGCCGGGGGCGCGTAACAGGGGTCACTCCGCGCGTAGTGCGCTCATGAAAGGGGTGGGGCTCACCCTGGTTGATATAGAGAGCAGGACGGTGGCCATGGAAGTTGGAACCCGCTAAGGAGTGTGTAACAACCCACCTGCCGAATCAACTAGCCCTGAAAATGGATGGCGGTGGAGCGTGGGCCCATATCTGGCCGTCGCCGGCAGCGAGACGCGCTTGGAGGTGCGCTCAGCGCGGCTCCCATATGATTGCGCACTGGTGTGCGTCTGGGTCGTGACAGCGTGGCACGCGAATGTCTGTGCATTGGATCAGTCTCCTTTCTTTAACAGGCAAAAGCTTTATAACCTCACCATACCTGCCAACTTTTAAATCAGAAAAACCTAGTAGCCAGGGTCCAAGGGCCGCAGGCCCCGGTAGGTCCAGGACAAAGTCCTGGTGGAGGGTTCAGGGCTTCGCCCCCCGACGCAAAATGACTATTAGCATTCAGACAGGTTAAAATGTTGCTAAAACCATCACTTTTCTATCAGTCACAGTGACTTTTCAAAACAAAAATATTACAGCAAAAATCATATGGGTTGATTGACATGTTTATTCTGTAAGCTAACTTCAATAGTTTGAAATTATTTTGACAGTTAATGCCAGTTATCCTGTCAACCTTTCACAAGACTTCAATTTGTTAATTGAAAGTATAAATAGTATAAACACTTTTTACAGTATGTCGTGCTGTGAAATACAGCCGACAGGATTGCGCATGCATGGTGCAGGAGAACAAAGGACTTCTTTCATTTAAGGTTTGTGATAAACCATCAAACTCATTCGTTAAAAGGACTCTATAGTAATATAAAGTGAATTTTTCTGGACATTATCATGCAAGAAAAGTTTATTTTTGGGATCGCGATCACCGCGTAATGATTTTTAAAGGTTGCATTACATTATTAACTGTCCCATGTGATCAGCCAGTGCGATTGGAAGTCCATGCTCAATTATTGCCTCCGTAAATAAAACTTCGGCATTTATCACATCCAAAGAATCTGTTGAAAGTTTTCCACTTGTATCGCTAGCAACGGCATTAGACTTGTGTTTTTTTGTCCCAACGTGGTCTTTTACATCGCTAATTCCTCCGTGTCCGATCGAAAAATCTTGTCTGCACAAGGTGCAATTCGCGTAGTTTTCACCCTTTTTTTTATTTTTTTATTAATATTAGATATATAACAACGGGCGGATGGTGGGCGGGTGCAGTTCTGATCAAACGTTACATCGGGTGGATGGCGGATGGTTGACGACTTTCTGACGCGGTTGCGGATGAAATAATTGCCTATCCGCGCATCTCTAGCGGGTGGGCAGTAGTATGTGTGTAAACCTTATTCCTTTGTGCCTTAAGAGTCACGCTGGACATAAGGCTGAAATCTTTGGTTTTCAGCTCGTTGGATAGTGCTCTCGACGCTCTATCTGTGGATTGGGATTTGATCCCAATACAGTGTAAAGGGGGCGGATCCAGGCATGTTGAATTGGTGCTGTGACCCGGATCAACAGTGGAGTTTCGAGGGATTATTGTAACAGATGCCTGCTAAAATGCCAAAATAAAACTACTATTTTGGGGAAAAGTATGACTCTCTTTGAACTGCATTTGTGCATGGGATCTATGTTCAGTAATTGTAATGGATGGCTGAGCAGTAGTATGTGTGTAAACATCATGTTTTCGTGCCTTAAGAATCTTTTTTTTTTTTTTTTTTTTTTTGGGTTATACTTGTATAGCGCTTTTCTACCTTCAAAGTACTCAAAGCGCTTTGACAGTATTTCCACATTCACCCATTCACACACGCATTCACACACTTATGGCGGGAGCTGCCATGCAAGGCGCTAACCAGCAGCCATAAGGAGCAAGGGGTGAAGTGTCTTGCCCAAGGACACAACGGACGTGACTAGGATGGTAGAAGGTGGGGATTGAACCCCAGTAACCAGCAACCCTCTGATTGCTGGGACGGCCACTCTACCAACTTCGCCACGCCATCCCGTCGTGCTAGACAACTACATTACATTTTGGGTTTTTATCTCGTTGGAGAGTGCTCTCCACTCTCGATCTGTTGATTGTTGTTCAATCCGTATGGAGGGGGCGCATCCGGAAGGGTTTCAATTGGTGCCATGACCCGGAACGACAGTGAGGTTATGAGGGTCTATTGTAACGAATGCCGGCTAAAATGCCAGAACAAAAATGTTCAGGGAAAAGACACTTTTTAAGAATAAAACCACAATTCTACATGAGATATCTGTAGATCTTCGAGACACTTGTGATTAAGGGATGTATAAATACATTTTGATTGATTGGTGATTGCTCGAAGTTCATCATTTGTAAGGCAGGCCAGCTAGTGTGGCTATGCTGTAAGTACGTGTGGAAACCTCACTCCCTGGCGCCGTAAGAGGCCCGCTAGACAATCAGTTGACAGTCCAGGCTTTTGTCCTGTTTTATCAGCCCTCTTGTCAGTCAATCTGGGGAGCGCGGTTCAATCACCGGTCAGTGTGAAGGTGGCGGACCCAGGTGGGTTCTGCAATCATCAACTGATTAACTGTGGGCATGTGCTGTGCTTTTTCAAAATTATTTTGATACTTTTCGGTACTTTTCTATATAAAGGGGACCACAAACAATTTCATTATTGCCTTTATTTTACCAAAAAATGTTACGGTACATTAAACATATGTTTCTTATTGCAAATGTATCCTTAAATAAAATAGTGAACATACAAGACAAATTGTAAGCAAACAAAGGCTCCTAATTTAGCTGCTGACATATGCAGTAACCTATTGTGTCATTTATCATTCTATTATTTTGTCAAAATTATTAAGGACAAGTGGTAGAAAATTAAATATTAATCTACTTGTTAATTTACTGTTAATATCTGCTTACTTTCTCTTTTAACATGTTCTATCTACACTTCTGTTTTAATGTAATAATAATTTATTCTTCTGTTGCTCGGGTACTTTACATTAGTTTTGGATGATACCACAAATTTGGGTATCAATCCGATACATTGGTCTTATTGAAAGAAATTCCTCATGTGTACGGGACATATTTCCTGAGTTTATAAACATAATATACATTTTACGAACGAAAGAAGATGTTGTGATGCCAAAAAATATTGAAGTAATCATAGTAGTATCAACTAGATACGCTACTGTACTTGGTATCATTACAGTGGATGTTAGGTGTAGATCCACCAATGGCGTTTGTTTACATTGTGACGCCGGTGAGCTACGGTGTGTAGTGAAGCATGTTTAGCTATTCCTCGTCCTGCAGAGATAATGATTCTTGTAAGAAGCTTACTTTATTTGTCGCCATGGAGGCCAGGAATAGTGATTTAGAAGTAGCTAAAACAATGCAGACTTGGGCTGGACTTTAGCCGCTAGCTAGCTAGCACCTCTTCTGGTGGGTGTTTCAGTGTTATAACTTCACCTTTATTGTTAGTTTTTAAGCCAAAATGCGTCCATTCTCCCTTTTCTGTCTACACACTGTGTCTGCTTGTAAGTACTCCGTGATTGTGCGCTGCCGAACATGCTCGTCTGCTTGTAAACCAGCAATGATACGACGTGACGACGACAGCGGCGCGAGGGTGGGGATATGATTCATTGGTATCGCGGTACTACACTATACTAATACCGGTATACCGTACAACCCTAGGGTACAGCAGCGACGAGCGGTCATTATGACAGGTGAGGCTCTCATTAAAAATGAACAATAACGAAATAAATATTAATATTTGTTAAATGAAATGGATTATACATGTATGCATGTACTGCGATGAAGTGGCGACTTGTCCAGGATGTACCCCGCCTTCCGCCCGATTGTAGCTGAGATAGGCTCCAGCGCCCCCGCAACCCCGAAGGGAAAAGCAGTAGAAAATGGATGGATGGATGGATGGATGCATGTACAATTTCAACCATTTAAAAAAAAAAAGAAATTAGGTAGAAAAATGCTGAAATTTCACATTTTACTGATGACATGAAGGGCTGTGTAGTGTCTTAAACGTAAAAGTGACAACATTATTCTTGGTAATAGGACAATAAACTGCAAATTAATGAAGGTTGGGCAGCGTAAGTGGGCTTGCAGGTCTTTGTTGCTGCCGTCTTTCTACAGAAATGCACAATTACGGTAGTTGGGAAGAGCCCATTATTATCCTAAAGCAGATAAAAGACTTTTAAAAATGAAATGAAATGCGGAGGACTTTTAAAAACAAAGTAATAGAGATTCCTGGAGAAGGATAGACGCATGTACTTCTTATACAAATAAAGACTGCAGATGGTTTTCAGTTTTATTTAAAAAAATGACAACTGAATAGTAATAAGAAGTATTTTCAAACACTTTTTTTACCTAACGTTAATTGTTCTCTTCCTGCACAAGAAGTTTAAGTTTAAAACAATTGTCATTGCCTCACCAGCTATAAAGCTCACCACGTGGTGTACACTGTACGCAGAATGTATACAGGATGTACCGTATAGATCTAATCGCATGGTTGTCAAAACTTGGGTTGACATGGTCTTGAACTTCACTGTAGCGAAAGGATTAGCAGGGTTAGGAGCAGTGCAGTCATATGCAAACTCTCTTTGAAATCTACTGCAATATTTTGAGGATTATGGAAAGTCTTGTTTTTGGACAACACCAATGATATATTTGACCATTCCAAAGCATTTGTGAGCAAAAGGAGGATTTGCGCAATGTTCTCTCTCTTTTGGGCTGCTTCCACGGAGCTTTTCTGAGTTGGCAGAGCAGCGGCAATCCAAAACTCACAAGTCAGACTTCTAAACATTCTCTTGTTTTGATCCCTACAGGATTCACCTATTTGTTTGCAGAGCGATGCTTGGCAGCGCTCTCTAGAAGGTAAAACACAGACACATTTAAATTTGCTAAGGTTTAATAAACACATACGCTTAAAAATATACAGGGGATATTTCTTAAAGTTATCATATTGAAAATGCATTTTTTCTGTTGGACACTATTTATCTTGTAAACTATGTAAACAATATATAATGATCAATAACATTTTAACAATTTGGGTGAAAGTTAACACATTATACTATGTTGTTCAAAGAAGATAAGTTAAAAATATACCTCATTTACCATTCTATTTTGGAAAACCAAATCACGAACACGTTCCATTGCAAGTTGATGTTTAGTGGGTATCAGAACTTATCAAACCTAAATCTATTGCACTTTACACAGAGGACCTATACATTACAGAAGTGGTTTTAACACAAACAGAAAATTAGCTCTACAAGTACCACCATAATGACCAACATTAAAATACAGTAGTGTAGTAGGTCTAAGTATTCATTAAAAACAAGGCAGAGGTTTTATTTAAATATATAATATTTTTGGCCACTGTAACATTACACACTATGTTCGAATATAGGAAAATAAAACACTGTACTTTAATTCAATCAAGTGATTCTTTAGCGTATGGAGCCCACGTATCACTAGTGATACACGTACCAAAGTTTGAGAATCTCTGCCTTAGACTAACATCTTCATAGTTTCCAAAACTTTTTCTAAATCTGATTGTTTTCCAGCTGACTGTTAGATTTCAAGTAAAATGTGATCTGGAGCCCCAGACAACAGTTTGAGAATCACTGCAACACAGTAATAAAAAGTTGTAATGCAAAATTAAATGGAAGAGTAAATAAAAGGTCAACTTTATCAGCGTCGATTTAATCCAGCGAACAAATGCCGTAACACAAAATGTCACAACACGAGACGCCGTAACATGAAACATCTTGACACGAAACTTTGTTACACGAAACGAGTACTGCGTGCATTAACACATTACATTGTATGCACTGGTTTAAGTCTGGTCTGGATCCTGTGCTTGGATTTAACATGATGATAAGCAAATACAATGAGCTGTCCAGTTGCACTTAAATTTAAAAGTCGTAATATCACTTCATCAAGTGACGCGGACTGCGTGTGCATGATCAATCTTGACCCAGAGTTGTTCTCCTAACTTGACTCGAAAGATTGCATCAGAGTTGAGCAAAAGTTACAATTGGCTTTGAAACACTAGAAAAGGAGGTTGGACCAAATAGAGGTCGTTGGATTTGGCCCACACAATGCTTGTTCTGCTCTTCTGACTAACCAACCATTGATAAATGTAATTCATGCAACTGTAGCAGTTACAGAACATAATGTAAACATATATTGTATGTTTTTGTATGCTTAAAAGTTAACTTTTTTTGACAGTTCTACCATGTTATTTAACACATCAGCTCTACAGAGAGTATATTTTAGAATTTCTTTGAATAATAAGTGTAATTTAGAAAGGGATCATTTCCACCCAGGTATAAAAATAAGGATTGCCCTCACTATAAGCATATAAGGCTCCGCAAACCGTGGGGGGCCCACGTGTATAAGCAAATGTAAAATGTTATCATAATTTCCGGACTATAAGCTGCTACTTTTTTCCCATGATTTGAACCCTGCACTTTATACAATGCTGCCCCTAATATATGGATTTTTTCGAGTACCGTATTTTCCGCACCATTATCCGCACCTAAAAACCACAAATTTACTCAAAAGCTGACAGTGCGGCTTTTAACCCGGTGCGCTTTATATATGGATAAATATTAAGATTCATTTTCATAAAGTTTCGTTCTCGCAACTTCGGTAAACAGCCGCCATCTTTTTTCCCGGTAGAGCAGGAAGCGCTTCTTCTTCTACGCAAGCAACCGCCAAGGTAAGCACCCGCCCCCATAGAACAGGAAGCGCTTCTTCTTGTACTGTAAGCAACCACCCGCCCCCGGAAGAAGAAGAAGCGCGCGGTGCATGCTGGGATATGTGACGTTACATTTCCATTTGTGTGTTTATGTAAAGACCCCAAAATGGCTCCTATTAAGTGTGTTGTCTGTCTAATTATAAATAATGCAGACGAGGCGTGTTAACTGAGTTCTCAACGTTTACTCACAGCGTGCTCATAACCACATTCTAACTCCCAGCATACAACAACGCTTCTCAGGGCTACCGCGCATGCTCGTAACTATCGTTGCATGCTGGGTAGTGTAGTTGTTATATTTGCTAGCTCATAACATCACATTAAGAGACACGCTTACGCGCTTAATTCAATACTCGCCGTCATTCCGGGTGGATTGACAAAAGACCTCCAGCCGCTAGATATTGGTGTCAACAGGGCATTCGAAGCTAGACTGCTAACTGCGTGGGAACAGTGGATGACGAAGAAGCGCGCGGTGCATGCTGGGATATGTGACGTTTCATTTCCATTTGTGTGTTTATGTAAAGACCCCAAAATGGCTCCTATTAAGTGTGTTGTCTGTCTAATTATAAATAATGCAGACGAGGCGTGTTAACTGAGTTCTCAACGTTTACTCACAGCGTCCACATAACCACATTCTAACTGCCAGCATACAACGCTTCTCAGGGCTACCGCGCATGCTCGTAACTATCGTTGCATGCTGGGTAGTGTAGTTGTTATATTTGCTAGCTCATAACATCACATTAAGAGACACGCTTACGCGCTTAATTCAATACTCGCCGTCATTCCGGGTGGATTGACAAAAGACCTCCAGCCGCTAGATATTGGTGTCAACAGGGCATTCGAAGCTAGACTGCTAACTGCGTGGGAACAATGGATGACAGAAGGCGAACACACCTTCACTAAGACAGGGAGGCAGCGCCAGACGACGCCAACATCTGCCAGTGGATCGTAAATGCCTGGGCAGATATTTCGGTCACAACTGTGGTCCGAGCTTTCCGGAAGGCAGGATTCACAGAACTGCTGGATAACAGTGACACTGACTCCGATGACTTCGACGAGACGGAACCGGCCATTTTGGATCTCACATTTGCCCAACTTTTCACTTCGGACACCGAAGACTAAGGATTTACGAATGAAGAATAACTTCAGAAAGTGAGCGCTATGTTTATTTTGTGTGTTGTGACATTAACGTTCGAGCAACATTATGTTGCTATTGCTCTGCACTATTTTGAATTTTACTATGTTTGTGATTGCACATTTGCGTACATTTTGGGAGTGAACAGAGTTGTTAGAACGCTGGTTTTTAATATATTATTAAAGTTTGACTGACCTATCTGACTGTTTTTTTGACATTCCCTTTAGCGCAGCGTAGGCGCGGCTTATAGTCCGGGGCGGCTTATTGGTGGACAAAGTTATGAAATATGCCATTCATTGAAGGTGCGGCTAATAATCCGGTGCGCCTTATAGTGCGGAAAATACGGTACACAAGCCACCAAAGACGAACGACTCGACCACCAAAAAATAAAACAGATGTTGCACAGAACGAAAATCCCCAACAACTCACTAATCGTTTACTCCAGCGGTTTATAAACTTATGCGGGCAAAATAATTTCAAAATAACATTTGTCTCAAAAATTGGTGTGTGCGGCTTATATTTCGGTGTGCTCTGTAGCCCGAGAATTACGGTAATTAATGAAAGACAGGCACAAGACATTGATACAATGTTGATTGCACATGCATGCCCTTTAAACCTGACTTTGAAACAATGTTGCAAAATAGTTTTATTTGTAAATTGAGACAAGATTGATGTCTGATGTTGGATCCATGTTGGTTGGGGAATGACAACATTTCAATGGTCAAATCAACGTCACAAATTAACACTGAATAAACATAATCAAAAAGCATGTCGTGTCAACGTTGAATTTGTGTTGTAGAATATTGTTCGGGAAATGACCAAATTTCAATGGTCAAAACAACGTCAGGACCCAACATTGATTAAACGTCGTCAAAAAGCATGTTGTTTCAACGTTATGTTTGAGTTGCTCAACGTCAGAACCTAATTCAACAAGTTCTCAATGTTGTTTTAATGTCTTGTGCCTGCTGGGTTCCTACTCTGTCACTGATAACAATATAATGGCACATTTTTCTGAACATTGTCACTATTCCCTGTGGGGTTACTGCCGGACTGTAAAGCAATAGTACTGTGTTCGAACTTCAGTCGGACGTGTGCCTGTAAATTTTGAAAAATTAAGTTTTAATTGTGTTGAATTTATTATTTTGTGATAAAACGTTAATCAATTACTCCCATGAATGTGTTTTAGTACAAAACCTGCATCAAATTAGGTTCAAGGTAAAAAAAAGTAAATACAATTATAATTAATTGAATTAAAATGTGCTATCAATTCAAAAAGTATAAACATACCTTTACATAAGTAAAAAGTGTTAACGTTTGCTGAATGTATTTATTTTTATAGCATACTGAGTTGATACATACTTGTCAAGTTAAGCACTCCCAACATTAACTTTAGTACACTAGTTAACACTAGTAAACACTAGTAAAATAAATGCCTTAGTATTGTGATTCGCAAACCGTGGTACTTATACCACTCGTGGTACGACAAAGAATAACTTGATTAAAGTACAGTGTTTTATGTTCCTGTATTCCAACACAATGTTACTGTTCAAACTGTGTGTTTTGCTACAGTGGCCCAAACTATTTAATATACTTCTTAAATAAAACCTCTGCCTTGTTTAAATGAATATTTAGGTCTTCTGTTTTTTAATGTTGGTCAATATGGTGGTACTTGGAGAGCCAAGTGTTTTCTGGGGTGGTACTTGGTGAAAAAGTTTGAGAACCACTGCCTTAGTGAAAGGAACATACACAGACACAATATCACTAGTGACGCTAATCAAATTATTTTTAATAAGATACTGATCGGTTGAAAGAGCTAGATTGTCATACACTTTGAAGGACTTTCTCCTGAAAGATTAACATTGGGCATTTAGCAGAATTTCAAGTACCCTTAGAAGTATGTATTTTACTTCTTACTGGTTTGGGGTTATTCCAAGGTGTCTAATCTTTTCAGGACTTTAATTGATTACGCCTAACCAGATCCAGCACTTACACAACAAAAATGCAGGAGGTACATTTTTTAATTTACAAGACTTTTTTGGTGTGGTCACTCTACAGTGATTTCTGCGTTAGTTTTTGCTTCATCCTTCACTTAAAGCGTGAGTGAAGACTGCACTACCGACCTGATATATTTTGATATTGATACATTTTATTGTCAGAATGTTGTCAACATTTTTTAAACATTTTACTTGATACAAAAGTATCCTCACTGGCCACTAAAAAAACATCTACATAGTCGTTTTTTTAAGTTTGCGGCTTCACAGATATCGTAGATATCACATATATTTTCCCCAGCATATTTTATCTACTCTTCGCCTGAATTAAGGATTTTTTGGTAATTAAAATAACTAAATTGTCATTATCATTCATGACTGTCTTGGACCTAAGTTTATTGTTTCCTTAGTTTCTGTAACATTTCCTGTCCAGCGCTTTTATTTTTGTTTACACTTCCTGTTCGCCTTCATTTCCCACAAATTCTCTTCTGGTCTGAGCGCTGGTTCCCTCACCTGTCCCTGAATAGCAACCAGAACAGGTATGTCCTGATTGCCAGCCTCTAAAACCAGCCTTGTCAGTAGGATGGGGCTAGATTACTAGATCATTGTTTTGTTATTTACCTCAACTCGCTACATAGCTTTCCCTATGCTTCCTGTGTTTGGTTGCTTTGTGTGCACCTTTTCTGCTGTCCAGACCAACAACACCCAAGTCAGACTGTAATGTAATTGAACTAAAAATAGCAATAACACTGTAGTGTTATTTCGAAAATCCTCGAAAAAATTGTCCCACAGCAGCTAAATGAACACTTAGTGTCTAACAATCTCTGTGAACCTTTTCAATCCGGTTTCAGGGCAAATCACTCTACGGAGACAGCCCTCGCAAAAATGACTAATGATCTACTGCTAACGATGGATTCTGATGCGTCATCTATGTTGCTGCTTCTTGATCTTAGCGCTGCTTTCGATACCGTCGATCATAATATTTTATTAGAGCGTATCAAAACACGTATTGGTATGTCAGACTTAGCTTTGTCGTGGTTTAACTCTTATCTTACTGACAGGATGCAATGCGTCTCCCATAATAATGTGACCTCGGACTATGTTAAGGTAACGTGCGGAGTCCCTCAGGGTTCGGTTCTTGGCCCTGCACTCTTTAGTATTTACATGCTGCCGCTAGGCGACATCATACGCAAATACGGTGTTAGCTTTCATTGTTATGCTGATGACACCCAACTCTACATGCCCCTAAAGCTGACCAACACGCCGGATTGTAGTCAGCTGGAGGCGTGTCTTAATGAAATTAAACAATGGATGTCCGCTAACTTCTTGCAACTCAACGCCAAGAAAACGGAAATGCTGATTATCGGTCCTGCTAAACACCGACATTTATTTAATAATACCACCTTAACATTTGACAACCAAACAATTACACAAGGCGAATCAGTAAAGAATCTGGGTATTATCTTCGACCCAACTCTCTCGTTTGAATCACACATTAAGAGTGTTACTAAAACGGCCTTCTTTCATCTCCGCAATATCGCTAAAATTCGTTCTATTTTATCCACTAGCGACGCTGAGATCATTATTCATGCGTTCGTTACGTCTCGTCTCGACTACTGTAACGTATTATTTTCGGGTCTCCCTATGTCTAGCATTAAAAGATTACAGTTGGTACAAAATGCGGCTGCTAGACTTTTGACAAGAACAAGAAAGTTTGATCATATTACGCCTATACTGGCTCACCTGCACTGGCTTCCTGTGCACTTAAGATGTGACTTTAAGGTTTTACTACTTACGTATAAAATACTACACGGTCTAGCTCCGTCCTATCTTGTCGATTGCATTGTACCATATGTCCCGGCAAGAAATCTGCGTTCAAAGAACTCCGGCTTATTAGTGATTCCCAGAGCCCAAAAAAAGTCTGCGGGCTATAGAGCGTTTTCTATTGGGGCTCCAGTACTATGGAATGCCCTCCCGGTAACAATTAGAGATGCTACCTCAGTAGAAGCATTTAAGTCCCATCTTAAAACTCATTTGTATACTCTAGCCTTTAAATAGCCCCCCTGTTAGACCAGTTGATCTGCCGTTTCTTTTCTTTTCTCCTCTGCTCCCCTTTTCCTTGAGGGGGGGGCGGCACAGGTCCGGTGGCCATGGATGAAGTGCTGGCTGTCCAGAGTCGGGACCCGGGGTGGACCGCTCGCCTGTGCATCGGCTGGGAACATCTCTGCGCTGCTGACCCGTCTCCGCTCGGGATGGTGTCCTGCTGGCCCCACTATGGACTGGACTCTTACTATTATGTTGGATCCACTATGGACTGGACTCTCACAATATTATGTCAGACCCACTCGACATCCATTGCTTTCGGTCTCCCCTAGAGGGGGGGGGGGGTTACCCACATATGCGGTCCTCTCCAAGGTTTCTCATAGTCATTCACATCGACGTCCCACTGGGGTGAGTTTTTCCTTGCCCGTATGTGGGCTTTGTACCGAGGATGTCGTTGTGGCTTGTGCAGCCCTTTGAGACACTTGTGATTTAGGGCTATATAAATAAAGATTGATTTATTGATTGAGTATTGGCCAAACCAGTCAGAGTGCACTGATCAATATCGTGGCCACTGATTGGCTCAGCCTCAGGGAGTATGACTATATTGGATTAAAGCAGCGTAAACATGATTATGTGGGAGCTATTTTATGTTTAGAAGGCTGTCATAATCTTAAAATGCAAATTCAGAAGTTTTTAAACATGCTACATAGCTTCCTCTATGCTTCACGTGTTTGGTTGCTTTTTGTGCACTTCCTTGCTGCACTATTTCTGTTTTTTCCCCCTTTATGAACTGGTTATTACTTGATGTGGTGGGTGTTTCAGTACATCACAGCTAGTCCTGCATAGTCCCACTCCTTAATGCTTCAGTCACACGCAGGATTCTCACAGGAATGAGGCACAAATACAATCTTACCTACCGTAACATGAACCCCAGTCCCCAAAAAGGAAGGACAATAAACTTCAGTTAAAAAAACAACAACAAATAAGGACGGATTTACCTCCGAGGCAAAGTGGGAGAACTCTTGATGGAACAAAAGGAAGCAGGAAAGATGGAGTGGGCATGACGGGAGAGTTAGTCAGTCGGCGCACGGAACATTCCGGTTCAAGGCTGTCAATCAAGTGTGCACCCCCAACACACAGGGATCATTTCTATACAAGTCCAGATGCACCTGGAGGAATCCATGCAACCCCGGAAAGCACAGAAGAAGTTGTGCCTTTGTATGTGTGTGTGTGTGTGTGTGTGTGTGTGTGTGTGAAAGAGAGAACCCAGATGTTTCCTCGCCCTCGCCTCTCCCGGCCCGCCTGGTGGGGTGTCTGAGGGCTGTGGACGTGTGCACTCTGTTGTGACTAGTACCAGATGTGCTCCAATGACCCAAATCACCTAGGCAGTAGACATGCCACATCGGCCCGAGTCTTCCAAGACCCACCGCACAATCAAACACACACATGCACGCACACACACACACACACACACCTGTTTCCATTCATGAGCCACATTGAGAGAAGTGCATCCTGGGAAAACACTGTCAGTTTTTCATCTTTGTCTCAATGCTTTGCATGGTGTTCATGCTAAGCTTGGATCGCCTCCGTTTGAAAGAAAACAGCCCTGATGACACAATGAATGGACATGATTTAAACTCCCAAAACACAAAGAGTGCTAGTATTTGGCCGTTAAACATTGTTTTTCCCGATGTTACTGATGCCAAATTACCTTAAGTAAATACACCTGCGTGACCTCAGAGTACTCCAGAGGTCAAAGTCATTCAAACATTTAAAGAATGATAATTGAATTACCCTTGGTGCTGAATAACTTTAATTTGGGAGCTGCACAAATTGCTTCCAGCTTTTGTATCGCACCCTCCCCTCTTTTACTGGTGCATTCATATTTCATCAGGCACGACTTCCAAGACAGCGCTTGTTTTCTAAAACACACGTAATCAAAGCTAATTCCAGTCATTTCAACGCGCTCGCCACTTGTTATTTCACCCCATAGGTGAGTAACATATGCAAACATACTCAGCAAAAGAACATTTACGACGGTTGTAAAACTAACATTAGCTCTTCACCAAATGACTTTTTTTATCCTGCTGACCTGATTTATGTAATAAAAAAAACAGGGCCCTTGTGTACTATTACTGGCTTTTTCACTGAGGGGTGAACTGGCCCATATTTGAGTTGCCTTAAGGGGCGGGGCAGTTTTGGGCCTGTTGTGGGGGGCCCCGTAATGTGGACAGAGCGAGCCACAATAACTCCTCATTTTGATCCTGGTCCATTGCCAGCAGATCTACTACCTGAGTCTCTTTGAAGAGCGACACATTGGCCAGGGTATTTAACCATGCTGTTTGAGGTCTTGGAGCTGGGAGCACAGAGAGGGGAAAGAGAGGGAGCGAGAGATACAGAGAGGCTGGGGAAAGATGGAGAGAAAGATGTAAAGGAGGAGGACAGAAAGTGAAAAAGACCGCAGTGGCAGAGGCAATAGAGGCTTGAACTCTGATGAAATAATCCAGTTTGGGAACCGACAGAAAAGAGAGATGAACTGCGGCAATAGCAACCCCCTGCTGACCTCAAGTTGTTTCATAACCAGCCTCTTAACACTTCTCATTGCAGTTAACCTCTGCTGCATCCAATTGCCTGTAATACTAGAACTGATGCACTGTAATAAAAACTCTAATTTGTTTTATGGCGTCTGCCCTATGTCAGGATGGTGAGTGCACTGCATGCTGCAACAAAGAGTGCACCAACACTGCAGAGAAGGTAAACAGCTCGTGCAAACATGCAGGGCCACCCCTGGCTAAAATGGGGCCCTAAACAGAATTTATTTTCGGACCCCCATACAAATATTTTACAAAAAAAGAAAAAGGAATTAAATAATTAAAAACTTGTATTCGATTTGATTAAAGTTTTGTACTAAAATGTACTAATGGGAAAGAAATTGGTAAATCATATTTTTTATTAGTGTTGTCAAATGATAAATACATGATAAATGGGTTGTACTTACTCAGTAGAAACATTTAAGTCCCATCTCAAAACTCATTTGTATACTCTAGCCTTTGAATAGCCCCCCTTTTTTAGACCAGTTGATCTGCCGTTTCTTTTCTTTTCTCCTCTGCTCCTCCCTATCCCTTGTGGAGGGGAAGACACACAGATCCGGTGGCCATGGATGGGGTGCTGGCTGTCTGGGGTCGGGACCCGGGGTGGACCGCTCGCCTGTATATCGGTTGGGAACATCTCTGCGCTGCTGACCCGTCTCCGCTCGGGATGGTTTCCTGCTGACCCCACTGTGGACTGGACTCTTACTGTTATGCTGGATCCACTATGGACTGGACTCTCACAATATTATGTTAGACCCACTCGACATCCATTGCATTCGGTCTCCCTAGAGGGGGGGGGGGTTACCCACATATGCGGTCCTCTCCAAGGTTTCTCATAGTCATTCACATCGACGTCCCACTGGGGTGAGTTTTTCCTTGCCCTTATGTGGGCTATACCGAGGATGTCGTTGTGGCTTGTGCAGCCCTTTGAGACACTTGTGATTTAGGGCTATATAAATAAACATTGATTGATTGATTGATTGATACTTGTATAGCGCTTTTCTACCTTCAAGGTACTCAAAGCGCTTTGACACTACTTCCACATTTACCCATTCACACACACATTCACACACTGATGGAGGGAGCTGCCATGCAAGGCGCTAACCAGCACCCATCAGGAGCAAGGGTGAAGTGTCTTGCTCAGGACACAACGGACATGACGAGGTTGGTACTAGGTGGGGATTGAACCAAGGGACCCTCGGGTTGCGCACGGCCACTCTCCCACTGCGCCACGCCGTCCCAAATGATTATTTAAAAAAAAAAATCAGATTAAAAACATCTTCTGAGTTTGTATTAATCATGACTAATTACTTAAAACAAGGGTCCCCAAACTACGGCCAGCCAGCATCCAAAATCCGGCCCGTAGGAAGTCACAAGTAAAAAATATATATATATTATTTTTATTAAAAAAAAATTAATCTGTCCTTTCTAATCCATTTTCTACCGCTTGTTACTCTCGGTGTCTCCTACTGTCTAAAATATTGTCTAAAAATTAATTTTTCCATCATCGCGTTCGGAATATGCATATAAACATATATATATATATATATATATATATATATATATATATATATATATATATATATATATATATATATATATATATATATATATATATATATATATATATATATACACGGCCCCTGGCCAAATTTTTTTTAACCCAATGTGGCCCCCGAGTCAAAAAGTTTGGGGATCCCTGACTTAAAACTTCATATTTTGACATAAGTCAATTTTATTGCCAGAATGTCAAACCTTTTTTTTTTTTTTTTTTTTTAAATAAAATGTTTTGCTTAAATGCTAGTCCTTTATTTGCTTAAAACTTAAAAACTAACCATTTTGTCTCAATTTTACATTGACCTGATCACGAACCATATACCGTATTTTCCGCACTATAAGGCGCACCTAAAAACCACACATTTTCTCAAAAGCTGACAGTGCGCCTTATAACCCGGTGCGCTTTATATATGGATTAATATTAAGATTCATTTTCATAAAGTTTCGGTCTCGCAACTACGGTAAACAGCCGCCATCTTTTTTCCCCGTAGAAGAGGAAGTGCTTCTTCTTCTACGCAAGCAACCGCCAAGGTAAGCACCCGCCCCCATAGAACAGGAAGCGCTTCTTCTTCTACTGTAAGCAACCACCCGCCCGCGTAGAAGAAGAAGAAGCGCGCGGATATTACCGTACGTTTCATTTCCTTTGTGTGTTTACATCTGTAAAGACCACAAAATGGCTCCTACTAAGCGACAGGGATCCGGTTCATGAAAAGACGCAATCTCTCCATCCGCACACAGACTACTATTTCACAGCAACTGCCTAAAGACTTTCAAGAAAAGCTGGCTACTTTCCGTGCATATTGTAAAAACAAGATAGCTGAAAAAAAGATCCGGCCAGAGAACATTATCAACATGGACGAGGTTCCACTGACTTTTGATATTCCTGTGAACCGCACTGTGGATACAACGGGAGCACGTACAGTGAATATTCGCACCACAGGGAATGAGAAGTCATCCTTCACTGTGGTTCTAGCTTGCCATGCTAATGGCCAGAAACTTCCACCCATGGTGATATTCAAAAGGAAGACTTTGCCAAAAGAGACCTTTCCAGCCGGCGTCATCATAAAAGCTAACTCGAAGGGATGGATGAAGAAAAGATGAGCGAGTGGTTAAGGTAAGTTTAAGTTTACGCGAAGAGGCCGGGTGGCTTTTTTCACGCAGCTCCGTCCATGTTGATATACGACTCCGTGCGCGCCCACATCACGCTGGTTTTTAATATATTATTAAAGTTTGACTGACCTATCTGACTGTTTTTTTGACATTCCTTTAGCGCAGTTAGATGCGGCTTATAACACGGGGCGTCTTATAGGTGGACAAAGTTTTGAAATATGCCGTTCATTGAAGGCGCGGCTTATAACCCAGGGCGCCTTATGGTGCGGAAAATACGGTAAGCCTTTTAGGTAAACACCCGCGATTAAGGTAAAGGAGCATGTAAGGTCAAAATAAATTGCGTGATTAATATGTGTATATACATAACTATTACAATATTTTTTGTGATTAACCACATGAGTTAACTCATTATTTTGGGCATTTTAGTTGTGTGATCAAAAATAATCAATTGGATAATCACAATCATTTACATGCTCGCATAATTTAAAATAACTAAAAAAGATCCCGATATTTTGACATTGTTACATTTTATTGTCAGAATGTTGTAAACAAACAGTTTTTAAACATTTTACTTGATACAAAAATATATTCACTGGCCACCAAAAAACATCTATAGCTAGACGTCTATATCTGATGTACTTTTCGCCTGAATTAAGGATTTTTTGGGCATTAAAATAGCTAAATTGTCATTACATTTATGACTGCCTTGTCCCTAAATAGCAACCAGGACAAGTATGTCCTGATTGCCAGCCTCTAAAACCAGCTTCGTCAGTAGGATGGGGCTAGATTACTAGATCATTGTTTTGCTATTTACCTCAACTCGCTGCATAGCTTTCCTTATGCTTCATGTGTTTGGTTGCTTTTTGTGCACCTTTCCTGCTGTTTCTGCATCCCGGGGGTCCAGACCAACAACACCCAAGTCAGACAGTAATATAAATGAACTAAAAATAGCAATATTACTGTAGTATTGGCCAAACCAGTCAGAGTGCACTGTTCAGTATCGTGGCCACTGATTGGCTCAGCCTCAGGCAGCATTACTATATTAGATTAAACCAGCGTAAACATGACTAAGTGGGAGCTTTTTCATGTTAAGAAGGCTGTCATAATCTCAAAATGCAAATTCAGAAATTTGTAAACATGCCTTTAGTCTATAGCTATGAACACGTTCAATGTATTTGCTGATGTCAGAGCAAAATGTAACCACAGCAAGTCAATCGCATTAATAGTTTTAGCTTACCGTATTTTCCGCACTATAAGGCGCACCTAAAAACCACACATTTTCTCAAAAGCTGACAGTGCGCCTTATAACCCGGTGCGCTTTATTACGATTCATTTTCATAAAGTTTCGATCTCGCAACTTCGGTAAACAGCCGCCATCTTTTTTCCCGGTAGAACAGGAAGCGCTTCTTCTTCTACGCAAGCAACCGCCAAGGAAAGCACCCGCCCCCATAGAACAGGAAGCGCTTCTTCTTCTACTGTAAGCAACCACCCGCCCCCGGAAGAAGAAGAAAAAACGCGCGGATATCACCGTACGTTTCATTTCCTGTTTACATCTGTAAAGACCACAAAATGGCTCCTACTAAGCGACAAGGATCCGGTTCATAAAAAGACGCAATCTCTCCATCCGCACACGGATTACTACCGTATTTCACAGCAACTGATATTCCTGTGAACCGCACTGTGGAACGGGAGCACGTACGGTGAATATTCGCACCACAGGGAATGAGAAGTCATCCTTCACTGTGGTTCTAGCTTGCCATGCTAACTTCCACCCATGGTGATATTCAAAAGGAAGACCTTGCCAAAAGAGACCTTTCCAGCCGGCGTCATCATAAAAGCTAACTCGAAGGGATGGATGGATGAAGAAAAGATGAGCGAGTGGTTAAGGGAAGTTTACGCGAAGAGGCCGGGTGGCTTTTTTCACACAGCTCCGAAGGCGAACACACCTTCACTAAGACGGGCAGACAGCGCCGGACGACATACGCCAACATTTGCCAGTGGATCGTAAATGCCTGGGCAGATATTTCGGTCACAACTGTGGTCCGAGCTTTCCGGAAGGCAGGATTCACAGAACTACTGGACAACAACAGCGACACTGACTCCGATGACTTCTACGAGACGGAACCGGCCATTTTGCATCCCACGCTTGCGCAACTTTTCAATTCGGACACCGAAGACGAAGAATTCGAAGGATTTACGAATGAAGAATAACTTCAGAAGGTGAGCGCTATGTTTATTTTGTGTGTTGTGACATTAACGTTCGAGCAACATTATGTTGCTATTGCTCTACACCATTTTGAATTTTACTATGTTTGTGATTGCACATTTGCGTACATTTTGGGACAGAGTTGTTAGAACGCTGGTTTTCAATATATTATTAAAGTTTGACTGAACTATCTGACTGTTTTTTTGACATTCCCTTTAGCGCAGCGTAGGCGCGGCTTATAATCCGGGGCGGCTTATTGGTGGACAAAGTTATGAAATATGTAATTCATTGAAGGTGCGGCTAATAATCCGGTGCACCTTATAGTGCGGAAAATACGTTAGTTTTTTACGCCGAATGCCTTTTCTGACCTGACCCTGACCAGGAACAGAATCCTTGATCTCTGCACATGAAAGGCAGAAGTTGATAGGATGACATGATAGATAGGATGAGCACTACACAATGAATGAACTTTGCCTGCTGTCTCTGCATCCCGGGGTCCAGACCAACAACACCCAACTCAGAAATAAAAATTGAACACATTCTCAGTAACAAAGATTTAATTGAGAGTTATTTGGGTTAGGGTTAGGGTTAGGGTTAGAGGGTTAGGGTTGGGGTTAGGCCAGCGTTTCTCAAAGTGTGGGGCGCGCCCCACTGGTGGGGAATAGAGACATGACAGGTGGGGCGCGAGGAACGGGAGGGAATTTCACTTTCATTTTTTTTTTTTTTTACTATGCTTTCACACTGTAAATCACTTTGTGATTCTGTCTGTGAAATCCGCTATATAAATAATTGTAAATTACTTATTTTTCCTGTAGGCTTTAAATTTCTAGGTAGGAGCAAACGTTTGACAGACATAGCAACAGTAACTAATGGGAGCGGGGCTAAGCGGAACAAGCGCAGCAAAATGAAAAGCTGTCCCACTGTCAAACAACACAGTTGCGAGACGTATATGCGACATTGCAAGTGATCTTGAGGAACAACTCGGAGACAAATGAAAAGAAAGTCGTTTTGCTTTACAAGTGGACGAATCTACTGACAGCAATAAAGACTGCCTGTTCATCGCATACGTCCGCTTTGTGAATGGCGAGTCACTGTGCGAGGATTTGCTGTTTTGCAAATACATCAAAAATAGAGCCTCTGCTGATGAGCTGTTCAAGATAATGGACAGTTTCCTCAAAGAACACAACTTTAAATGGGAAAACTGTGTGGGCTTTTGCTCTGATGGCGCAATGACCATGGTAGGGTCAAGAAACAAGCTGCAGGCTCTAATAAAGAGGCTTGCGCCAAATGCGCATTGGACACACTGTGTCATTCACCGGGAAGCACTCGCGTCAAGGCAGCTCAGCCCCGAACTCAATGAGGTTTTAACAGATGTGAGCGCGGTAAGTTTGATCAAAACACGACCACTGAAAGCGCGACTGTTCTCTGCACTGTGTGAGGAAATGGGAGCTGATCATATAGCCGTGCTGTTTCACCATTCTTGCCAACCTTGAGACCTCCGATTTCGGGAGGTGGGGGTGGGGCGTGGTTAAGAGGGGAGGAGTATATTTACAGCTAGAATTCACCAAGTCAAGTATTTCACATATATATATATATATATATATATATATATATATATATATATATATATATATATATATATATATATATATATATATATATATATATATATATATATATATATATATATATAAGAATACTTGACTTTCAGTGAATTCTAGCTATATATATATATATATATATATATATATATATATAAAATAAATACTTGAATTTCAGTGTTCATTTATTTACACATATACACACACGTAACACTCATCTACTCATTGTTGAGTTAAGGGTTGAATTGTCCATCCTTGTTCTATTCTCTGTCACTATTTTTCTAACCATGCGGAACACCCTCTCTGATGATGCATTCTGCTTCGTCTCCTTGTTGTGTGCGCAGTTGTGCACTGCACTCTCTAAAAGCCCTAGATGTTAATGTCACATATGCATGTACATTAGATGGCAGTATTGTCCTGTTTAAGAGTGTCACAACATTGCTGTTTACGGCAGACGAACTGCTTTACAGTAGACGGAAACGTGACTGCTGTTGTTGTGTGTTGTTGCCGTGCTGGGAGGACGTTAATGAAACTGCCTAACAATAAACCCACGTAAGAAACCAAGAACTCGCCCTCGATCATTCTACAGTTATAACGTGATTGGGTAGGCACACTGTTTATATTGTGGGAAAGCGGACGTGAAAACATGCTGTCGACACGTCACTCAGGTACGCCTGAATTTCGGGAGATTTTCGGGAGAAAATTTGTCCCGGGAGGTTTTCGGGAGAAGCGCTGAATTTCGGGAGTCTCCCGGAAAATCCGGGAGGGTTGGCAAGTATGTGTTTCACAATGAAGCAAGGTGGCTCTCCCGGGGCAAAGTGCTGTCACTTGCCCTGTCTTGCCAAATGCATAGCTCCTCCTTTTTTTTGCAAAGATTGCAAAGTGGCACTTTTATTTTATTTATTTTGAACTTGATGCAAGTTATTTGATTTATTATTGAACTTGATGCAAGTTATAACACTTTTATTTGATATATTATTGAACTTGATGCAAGTTATAACACTTTTATTTGATTTATTATTGAACTTGATGCAAGTTATAACACTTTTATTTGATTTATTATTGATCTTGATGCAAGTTATAACACTTTTGTTTTATTTATTATTGAACTTGATGCAAGTTATTTTATTCATTATTGAACTTGATGCAAGTTATACCAGGCAGCACGGTGGAAGAGGGGTTAGTGCATCTGCCTCACAATACGAAGGTCCTGAGTAGTCTTGGGTTCAATCCCGGGCTCGGGATCTTTCTGTGTGGAGTTTGCATGTCCTCCCCGTGACTGCGTGGGTTCCCTCCGGGTACTCCGGCTTCCTCCCACCTACAAAGACATGCACCTGGGGATAGGTTGATTGGCAACACTAAACACCAAAGGGAATAAGCGGTAGAAAATGGATGGATGGATGGGCAAGTTATACCACAGCTGCACAGTTATTTTATTCATTATTGAACTTGATGTTATTTTATGTTATTGAGTTTGAATGTATACAACTTGATGTTACTTGATGTTCAATAAATTTGAAAATGTTAAGCTTGGCATTAGCGTTCTGTTGGGGCGATGGGGGCAGGTGGGGCTTGAAAACTCCCCCTTGTCCAAAGTGGGGGTTGACAAAAAAAGTTTGAGAACCACTGGGTTAGGCTAATAAGGCATTAATAAGTACTTAATAATGACTAATTAAGAGCCAATATGTTACTAATTTGCATGTTAATAAGCAACTAATTAATGGTGAATATGTTCCCCATTCTAAAGTGTTACCAAAAATTGCAATGGATTTACATTTCTGGTACAAAATGTAGTTTGCCCCAAATAAAAAGATATTGCAGCTATGTTTTTATGCTGTTAAAAGTTATAAATTTTGACTTTGGACATCGACAGTATTCTCTATTGAGCCCTACATTTCTGCAAAATAACACCAAGTCAAATGTGCAAAGCTACACAAATAAGGCATAAATAAAAATACTTTTTTTTTAATGGTAGCAAAAGCTAAACCAATGCAATTTCTAAAAGGCGATATGAACAACATATAAACATTTTGTAATTCCTTAAAAAACAATTATTTTGTCTGAAAATATAATAACAGTTTAAGAAAATGTGTGGAGTGAAGTGCAGAACAACACACTTTTTTACGCACCGCTTCACTGCAGCACTCCCGCACTGCACATACTGAACACATTATTTTTTTAACACAATGGATGGCAAAACCATTACTACAATTTAATTCCTGCGAGAACCTGTTTGGAAAAAAAAAAATGCATTACCCGGTAATACCTAATCTATTACTCCATCAAAGATGTTTAAGAACATTATCACGCCTCGCGTCAGCAGCTTCAGTGTGTTCAAGATAGCAGCCATCTTTGCCAGTGAAGAAGGAGCAGTGAGAGGCCTCTGCTGGATGGAGCACTCGGCTTTGATATATCGTTTCTGGGCTGGAACTTTGGCAGCGTGTTAAATATTAATAGCGATTAACCCAGTTCAAGCTCTGCAGCAGAGAGTACAGACAGAGTTCAAAGAGTCTTGTGCTCCATGCGGCCGCTCACCGGCAGTTTAGCCGTGCTATGGGGAGGATGCTGCATGCTGCACCAGAGCTGACTGGCCTTTTGCATACACAAAGGGAGAGAGAGATGGTGGAGCACACACAACATATGTGAAGTGTGTGTATGGTGGTGTTCTCACAAGCTTTAAAGACATAATTGGCCAATAATGAAAAGGCTGCCTGGTTAAACTCCTCTTCTCCCTATCTCTATTCTCCCCCCTTAACACACACCACAACCTCCTCCATGAACTCCTGATAAACTCAACCTTTCAGAGCTACAACATTCCTCAGCTTGGCACATTCACCCCCGCTAAATGGGCCCGGACACCTCGGAGATCAAACACAATCTCCATTGTGCTGCAATTACCCAGACCTCTGTCTGAGTTCGCCTGCCCTTCACCCCCACCTAAGCACTTTCCTTCTTCCTTTCGCTCTCTCCTTCCACCCACTCCTCCATCTCTGGTCGCCATCCCTCTTGCCCTCTGGAGATGATGGGTCTGACGCACTAAGGCCTCAACAAAAGCCCGCTTTGTTTTCATAAAATGCCTTTAGAGAGGAGTCCGGGGCTACAGAGTGCCGTCAGAGGGGAAGTGCTGCCTGGATGCTTCACAGAGCGCTGAGAACCAAGCATGTGTACGTTCGTTAACACATGATCCCGTGACCCTTATGCTCAATTGCTTCAATTTAGAACTTAACTCTTTGCAGCGCAGGTCACAGGAGAATGAATTATTTGATGCAATAATGAATATTCACAGCGATCAGGGATCTGCGCTCTTACTTAAATATTACAACCAATCTGTGTTGCAATGTAACCAACCATGAACAAACTACTTCACCACTGGGTATTGTAGTTGTTACATTTTTATGTTAATTTCAGATGACAAAAATTAATTTAAAAAAAATAATAATAAAAAATAATAATAATAATAAAAAATATATATAAATATATATATATATATGTATATATATATATATATATATGTATATATATATATACTGTATATAAATATATATATACATATATATATAAATATATATATATATATATATACATATACATGTATATATATATATATATATATATATATATATATATATATATATATATATATATATATATATATGTCTTAATAAGGTTATCCAAAAAATAGTGCTCGATACCGTAGTAGAGCGCAATATATGTATGTGTGGGAAAAAAATCACAAGACTATTTCATCTCTACAGGCCTGTTTCATGAGGGGGGGTACCCTCAATCGTCAGGAGATTTTAATGGGAGCATTCGCATACCATGGTTTATATAGGGCACAGAGTGGGTGGGTACAGGCTGGCCTAGGGGCGTGGTGATTGGCTCATGTGTTACCTAGGAGGTGTTTCCGTCTGTGGCGGCATGTTGTTACAATTTCGCTGCGCTTGTTGAGGGATGACAGGTCTGGACGGTAAATAATAAACAGTTTCTCTTTCAAGCATAGGTTGCATCTTTTATTACCACTATTGTAAGGTGTGCTGGATGCAAGAATTTGCCATGTTATTGAATATTCAACATTATTGTCTTTGAGGTCCCAAATGTGTTTGCTGAGTTCTGTGGTATTTCGCAGGTTTTTGTTCCTGAAAGAAGCCTTGTGATTGTTCCATCTGGTTTTGAATTCTCCCTCGGTTAGTCCTACATATGTGTCGGATGTGTTAATGTCCTTGCGTATTACCTTAGATTGGTAGACAACTGATGTTTGTAAGCACCCCCCGTTGAGGGGGCAATCAGGTTTCTTTCGGCAATTACATCCTTTGTTGGTTTTGGAGTCGCTCTGTCTGAGGGCCGACGGCTCATTTGCAATTGTTTTGTTGTGGTTTGAGATGATTTGTCGTATATTGTTCATGCAGCTGTAGCTCAATTTAATGTTGTTCTTGTTGAATACTTTTCTTAGGATGTTGTCTTTGGGAAAATGTTTGTCAATCAGACGTTTTTGCTGTATGGGGGGTTGTACCAGATGATGTCGTTTCGTTTTCTGTTCTTTTTTGGCTGGTTTCCTGGCGTGGGTTCATAGGTGAGGGTGAAATTGTATCCGCTTTCATCAAGGGCTTTTTGGTACGGGGGGGTTGCTTGGTCAAATTCAGCTTTGCTAGATGACAGCATCGATAGCCTTTTATTGATTCCGGTAGGTATTCTTTTCGTGGTGGTGGGTGGGTGATTGCTGTCATGGTGCACGTATTGGAGTGTTGTGTTGGGTTTATATATACATATATATATATATATATATATATATATATATATATATATATATATATATATATATATATATATATATATTAAGTATGTATTAGGGATGTACCGGTACCAGTATACTATTGTGGTACTAATGAATAAAAACGGTACTATACTCTGTTTGAAAAGTATTGGTTCCCCATATTTTTTTTTATTTTATTGTTTTAACGGGCATGACAGCACGTCGTCACGTCATGACATTGCTGGGTTTTTGAGCAGACGAGCATGTTGGGCAGCACACAATCACGGAGTACTTACAAGCAGGCACAGTGTGTAGACAGAAAAGGGAGAACGGACGCATTTTGGTTGAAAAACTAACGATAAAGGTGAAGTTATAACACTGAAACGCCCTCAGGAAGGGGTGCTTTAAGTCATGGTTAGCTCGCTAGAAGCTAACATCAATCTGCAGTCAGCAGTGTTTTAGCTACTTCTATATCACTAATCCTCACCTCCATGGCGACAAATAAAGTATGTTTCTTGCAAGTACCATTATCACTGCAGGACGAGGAATAGCTAAACATGCTTCACTATACACCGTAGGAGGATACAACAGCTCACCAGCGTCACCTCTAACAAAAGCTAGCCATGAGTGGATCCACACCTGACATCCACTGTACTGATACCAAGTACAATAGCATATCTAGTCGATACTACTATGATTACATCTATATGTTTTATCTTCACAAAATCTTCTTTCTTTTTTTTAAATGTTCATATTATGTTTATAAACTCAGGAAATGTGTCCCTGGACACATGAGTACTTTGAATATGACCAATGTATGATCCTGTAACTACTTGGTGCCGATTCGATCTACAAATGTAGCCTACCACAATCAAGGCGGAGTGACTGAATGATGAGTTTTTAGTTTTTACTGTAAAGCGCTTTGTGTGTCTAGAAAAGCGCTTTAGAAATCTAATCCATTATTATTGTCAATTTTATTAAGTCAGCTGTTGTATTAAATCTTGATTTTTTTTTTGTAGGTGAAATGGTTACAAAAGATAAAAAACGACTATTTGCTCCCATTGAAATATTTTGGTTTTTGCCCTCAAAGCCTTCCTGTATCCATAAACTTACTCCCTGAATTTTTAAAGGATAACAACCAACAAACATTTTTTTTTAAGAACAAGGATCAAGAAAAGTATTGAACTAATCACTTTAGTATCGTTTATATACTGATACAATACTAGGTGTCGATAGTATCAATATCTGAATCGACCGCCCCTACTTTATATTAGAGGACTATTTTCAACATCTATAGCAGAATAGTACGCCTTAGAATTTGGCCTTGGTTCTGCTTGAAGAAGACGATCATAGAAAATGTGTTTTCAACCTGTGCATGCACTCTCTCACACACATTATTATTATTATTAATGATGTCATAAAGTCATTTTCTCAACAATGCTGGTATTTCTATTGTTTGCACTTACCCTTGTTTTGTACAATAAATTGTTAAATATCAATTCTAGTCACCTCTCATCAATTTAGACAGCCTTAGAACAAAAGGATCTGGGTGGACTGTCCCCTCCTCAAAGGTGGGGGGGTGTCCTAACAACTGGTGCCGTGACCCGGATGACCCGGTCCTAATATTTACATTGAAACTTTAGTGGTTAGCATCGTGTGTGTAGCCATTCATTTTCCTAAAATCTTCCAGTGATAATGATGTTTGGAAGATACTTTGTTCATTTTTTGCCATGGTGGTGAGGATGAGTATCTTAGAAGCGGCTTGGCACTGTGGACAAACAACACGTTCATTGCAGATTGCCTCCTGGAATTCATGCAATGTGTTTAACAAGGAATCGGGAAACGTTTTTGTGTCTCTCTGAGACTGCATCTCTTTTAAAGTTAAAACAAAAAGTTTAAGTATCACTAATAGTCACACACACACTAGGTGTGGTGAAATTACCCTCTGCATTTGACCCATCTGCTTGTTCCACCTCCTGGGAGGTGAGGGGAGCAGTGAGCAGCAGCGGTGGCCGCGCTTGGGAATCATTTTGGTGATTTAACCCCCAATGTCAACCCTTGATGCTGAGTGCCAAGCAGGGAGGTAATGGGTCCCATTTTTATAGTCTTTGGTATGACTCGACCTACCGATCTCAGGGCGGACACTCTAACCACAAGGCCACTGAGCAGGCTGAATGTTATCCCTGCGATAATATAGATAACACTGCATTATAATGTACATGTTTGTGCTGAAATGGTCCTTGAACTGCATTCTGAAGTTCGCAAAGCTTAGGGATGCTGATGTAGGAACATGCTAACTTTCCAGCCTGGGGAAAATCTCTCCTTAATACATGCATGATAGCAAATTTACACAATACATCTTGAAGAAAATCTTAGACGAATCAAACCAAGAAGAATTTAAAATTATCACTAATATTCCAAATTTAGATCGAAACATGAACATACGTAAGATAGCTTCACATACATAGTATTGGTTAAACATGGTGTCAACTCTTAGGGGTGATAGTTATCCTTATTGGTTGAATAAGATATTAGCAAATGTTGGTAACAACAAAATAAAAAAAATGAACTGGGACTAATACTCTAAACTCACAATGGTGGTTATTTCAACAGGCAAAGCAGATTACTAGAAACAGGACAACCGTCAAAAGAACCAGCATATTACAGTCAAAGCGACTCTCCTGTGAACAATTTTGGGATGAAAATGGGGAGGGCGAGCAGTAAAAATTCCTGGTGTCTAGCTCTTTCCGCCTGATCACTCTGAAGCGAGGAGCGCTTCGCTGTGCAAAGCAAGGTCACGCTGCTTGCTTTTCCGTCCCCCGTGATGCATCTGCTGGTGAGTGCGGCCCCACTGTTAACCATTATGTACCTATTAGCCTTGATTATCTTCTGATAGCCAAGTGCCAGTTGGTTTCACTCAGGCTGACAGTTGCCGCACTTTGTTTAACCTCTCAACTGCTGGGGCAGTCACCCCTAAGCCTTGTCCGGCTTGACAAACAATAAGGGGAAGAAATCAATGTTGGGAAACGAAGACAGCACGGAATTGTTTAAGGATGTGTCTGTAGACACATCACAAAGCCTCGCAGTCCATTTACGAAAACCTCATTTTGGATTTATCACCCACAGACCATATGAAAATATGTTATGGTTTCCATGTACTAACATGTCATCCACCCACTATGTGTGTCTGTGCGCATGATCGATTTCAAGTGCTTTTTTAGTCATTCAGCAGTGTTGTCGTTAGCTACTGTGCTAAATTCTATTTTGTTATCCTATTTAAAAATGTTTAATTTTTTTTACAATTTTTTCTAGTTTTGCTAGCTCAGCATGGGTTCAAAGATATCAATGGAAAGAAAGTGATGTGTGGTCCGAAACATTCAGGAAGTATCCATAGTCTTTCTGCTGCAAAGACGATTAACCAACAAGGTAAAAAGTAGGGATGTCCGATAATGGCTTTTTGCCGATATCCAATATTCCGATATTGTCCAACTCTTTAATTACCGAAACCGATATCAACCGATACCGATATAAACCGATATATACAGTCGTGGAATTAACACATTATTATGCCTAATTTGGACAACCAGGTATGGTGAAGATAAGGTACTTTAAAAAAAATAAATAAATAAAAAATAAATAAATAAATTAAAAACATTTTCTTGAAAAAAAAAGAAAGTAAAACAATATACAAACAGTTACATTAAAACAAGTAATGAATGCAAATTTGTGAAATTAACTGTTAAAGGTTAGTACTATTGGTGGACCTGCAGCACGCACAATCATGTGTGCTTATGGATTGTATCCCTTGCAGACTGTATTGATATATATTTTCAAAGAATGTAGGAACCAGAATATTAATAACAGAAAGAAACAATCTTTTTGTGTGAATGAGTGTGATTGAGTGTAAATGAGGGAGGAAGGTTTTTTGGGTTGGTGCACTAATTGTAAGTGTATCTTGTGTTTTTTATGTTGATTTAAGAAAAAAAAACAACAAACAATACCGATATAAAAAAAACCCGATACCGATATTATCGGACATCTCTAGTAAAAAGGATTTTCTTTTTATTGCTAACGATTGTAGCAACCTGGCTGCTAAAGTTAAGGAGTTCTGTGATTTCAAACTGTGAGTGCACCACAGGGCTAGTGACAGTAAGTGTGCGTGTCGGCAGGGCGACTGCTAAACACCGACATTTATTTAATAATACCACCTTAACATTTGACAACCAAACAATTACACAAGGCGAATCAGTAAAGAATCTGGGTATTATCTTCGACCCAACTCTCTCGTTTGAGTCACACATTAAGAGTGTTACTAAAACGGCCTTCTTTCATCTCCGTAATATCGCTAAAATTCGTTCTATTTTATCCACTAGCGACGCTGAGATCATTATTCATGCGTTCGTTACGTCTCGTCTCGACTATTGTAACGTATTATTTTCGGGGCTCCCTATGTCTAGCATTAAAAAATTACAGTTGGTACAAAATGCGGCTGCTAGACTTTTGACAAGAACAAGAAAGTTTGATCATATTACGCCTATACTGGCTCACCTGCACTGGCTTCCTGTGCACTTAAGATGTGACTTTAAGGTTTTACTACTTACGTATAAAATACTACACGGTCTAGCTCCGTCCTATCTTGTCGATTGCATTGTACCATATGTCCCGGCAAGAAATCTGCGTTCAAAGAACTCCGGCTTATTAGTGATTCCCAGAGCCCAAAAAAAGTCTGCGGGCTATAGAGCGTTTTCTATTCGGGCTCCAGTACTATGGAATGCCCTCCCGGTAACAATTAGAGATGCTACCTCAGTAGAAGCATTTAAGTCCCATCTTAAAACTCATTTGTATACTCTAGCCTTTAAATAGCCCCCCTGTTAGACCAGTTGATCTGCCGTTTCTTTTCTTTTCTCCTCTGCTCCCCTTTTCCTTGAGGGGGGGGGGGGCACAGGTCCGGTGGCCATGGATGAAGTGCTGGCTGTCCAGAGTCGGGACCCGGGGTGGACCGCTCGCCTGTGCATCGGCAGGGAACATCTCTGCGCTGCTGACCCGTCTCCGCTCGGGATGGTGTCCTGCTGGCCCCACTATGGACTGGACTCTTACTATTATGTTGGATCCACTATGGACTGGACTCTCACAATATTATGTCAGACCCACTCGACATCCATTGCTTTCGGTCTCCCCTAGAGGGGGGGGGGGGGTTACCCACATATGCGGTCCTCTCCAAGGTTTCTCATAGTCATTCACATCGACGTCCCACTGGTGTGAGTTTTTCCTTGCCCGTATGTGGGCTTTGTACCGAGGATGTCGTTGTGGCTTGTGCAGCCCTTTGAGACACTTGTGATTTAGGGCTATATAAATAAAGATTGATTGATTGATTGATTGATGAAAATGAGGACAGTTCAGCTGGTTGTTGTTGTTTTGACTTTGTTAAAAAAAAGTATGAAGTTGATCCATCACCCCCTTGTTATGTCTGTGTGATATACAGTACTTTAAAGCAAAAGCTACAAATTGTTACTAAAACCTGGACTTTTTTCAAGGCTGGAACTCATTATTCATGTTTACATTGTTTCTAATGGAGACGTTTGCTTCAATTGACAAACGTTTCTATTTGCGAACCATGCTCCACTGTTCCACTGTGTATGGACGTGTTTTGTTTGAGTTACTGAAGTGATCCTTTGCAACCAAATTGAAAGCCTCCTGCATGCATTAATTATACATTTAATGATTCAAGTTCAAGCGTTATTAATTTACCAAAAATAACAAAAAAAAAGTTTTTAACCAAAGCCTTGAACTTTTGTTTTGTATCACTTTTTTTTAGTTTTTTGACGCCAAGACAAACCAGCTACCAAATAAAAGCTTCTTATCTTCCGCCACACATTCCTTTGTCCGAGTGTCATAATGTGACTTTTTTTTTGTCTGCTTAGCATCTCGAACGTCCTCCCATGAGTCCTCACAGATCTGCCTGTCAGACATATTCAATTTGCAGCCCTTCCTGCTTCCCGGTCTGCAGACACCGGGAGTTATCGGAGACAGAATGAAAAGTGAGAGTATAGGGACGGAGAAAGCGGGCCGGGATAACGCGCAGCCGTGTGGCGCTCGGTTTCTGTGTCCTGCCTTGTGTTAATCTCTCTGAAGAGACAGAGGTGGCCATGTTGGGTCAAAGCCACTACATCAAGAGCCGCGGGCCTGGACAGATGACCTTGGTCTGGGAGATGGGAGGTGACAAGAGTGGAGGGAGTTGGATGTGTGTATGTTGGGTTACAGAGGGCAAGGGAAGGGGGGAAATATATGTCTGCGCGCGTGTGTCGCAGCGATATGGGAGGAATGTTTTTAAGCGTGTGTGTTTCAGAATATGTTTCTGTTTTTAAATGCACCGGGTGACACACAAGACCCCCTGTGGCAAGGTCCGTGCCATAGCACTGAGAAGTTATGCTAAGAGGTGTCAACTTGTGCTACTTGTGTGTGTGTGTGTGTGTGTGTGTGTGTGTGTGTGTGTGTGTGTGTGTGTGTGCCCTTGCAGTATGCTGACCTGCGATAAGTCCAAGGGGCGAGGGATGGACCCCCACATAGTGACAAGAGGAGGGTAGAAGAGGTCAATTTACCTCCTCTTAATGGCCCATGAGGGGATAAAGATTATACTTTCTATTGTGTGTGTGTGTGTGTGTGTGTGTGTGTGTGTGTGTGTAGAACACATGACTTAACATTGCATTTACAATTGGTTTGACTGATTGACATATCTCGTCCTAATGTAAACAGCACCCAGACAATATTGAAGTAACGTCATATTGCACACTGCAAAAAATAGCTGACAAAATATAAGATAAAAAGACTAGATTTTAGGAAAGATACATACTTAAAATTAGTGAATTTATTGATCCATGCAGCTGGTTAATTTTACTTGATAAGATATCCTAAATTAAGATTTTTATACCTAGAAATTAGCAGGACTTTTAAGCTAGAAATTGTAACGTGGTCGAGGAGGCATAGTGATACGCGGATTGTTCTTCCAAGCGATGCAGCAGGAACTCCGGAGACAGCGTACAGGTAGGAAATGATTTATTCCAATAAATATATATTTTTTTTTAAATACAAAAACGAACAAAACAAGCAAACACAAGGGGAGCGTGCCGATTGCACGACGGACGCTTATAGCACAGGGAGCTAACAGAATAGCTAACAAGGGACACTAAGATGGGACTTAGCGCAAGAAAAACCCTGGGGAACCAACGTGACAGTTGCATTAAGCAAACAAAAGCACCAGGACGAGTGAGGCGAAAAGGCAGGACTAAATAGCTCTCTGATTAGTGCTCGGGAACAGGTGAGCTTCCCGAACACTAAACAGAGGCAGGTGAACATAATCAGCACCCATGGCAATCAAGAAAAACACAAAACAGGGGTGCTGAAACGAAAAACAAACTATGATCCGGGCAACGGATCATAACAGAAATAAGTATTTTATTCTGAAAACTAGCAGTATTCAACTTGCAATTCCCCGAGATATAGCAGAATCTTTCAACAAGATTTTCCATGTGGGGAAAAGCAAAATATCTTGTTTGAAAAGTTATTTTCTCAATTTCAGCATTTTTAAACTGGAATTGATCAAATTAGACTTACACTTAGACTTTCTTTATTGTCATTCAAATTTGAACTTTACAGTACAGACAAGAACAACATTTTGTTGCATTAGCTCATTGTACTGCAGGATAAAAGAGCAATAAGGTGAAGATATAAATAAATAGAGTTGAGTTGAGTTTGAGTTTATTTCGAACATGCAAGCATACACATGATACATCACATTTTCCAGTTTCTCTTTTCAACATGTTCGAAAAGGAGTAGGAAGAAGCAGAGCTTATTTAATCCGACCACTTTTCTTTCACATAACAGTTGCTAAAACTTTTGTTCACTTCCTGTTCTCAATTTATTCACAATATACTCCATAAGAATCACAATAAAAATAAATAAATAAATAATAATTGGTGAAGTAAGTCATATTACATATGATGAGATAAGAAATATTATTTTGAGAATGAAAGAATGGATGGATGGAATAAATCCAGAATGTTTATCATTTTTGATTCAATAAATAAAGGATTTGTGTGTTCTCTATATCCAACATTATGTATTATTCTAACTGATCTTTTTTGTAACACCGTTAATGAATGAAGTGTACTTTTGTAGTTATTTCCCCATATCTCTACACAGTAACTCAGATATGGTAACACTAGCGAGCAGTAGAGAATATGAAGTGATTTTTGGTCTAGAACATGTTTTGCTTTATTCAGTATTGACGTGTTTCTTGCTACTTTATGTTGTATATTTTTTACATGAGATTTCCAGTTCAATTTATCATCAATCATTATACCTAGAAATTTGGTTTCATTTACTCTTTAAATTTCTATTCCGTCTATTTGTATTTGTGTTTGACTTTCTCTTCTACGGTTACTAAATAGCATTATTTTAGTTTTACTGAGATTCAACGATAGTCTGTTTTTGTCAAACCATCTTTTTAATTTGTTAATTTCTTCTTTTATTATTTGTATTATCTTCTGTGTGTTCTCTCCTGAACAAAACGCTGTTGTATCATCCGCAAATGATACTAACTTGAAATCTTTTGTAACTTTACAAATGTCATTTATATAGAGATTGAATAATTTAGGTCCTAGTATTGATCCCTGAGGTACACCACATGATATATTAAGCGTTGTAGATGTGTGTTCGCCTAGCTTCACGTATTGTTTCCTGCTTGTTAGATAACTTCTTATCCAGTTTAAGACTAACCCTCTGATGCCGTATCGTCCTAGTTTTTTGATTAAAATATTGTGATTAATTGTGTCAAATGCTTTAGTTAGATCCATAAACACTGCTGCCGCACATTTTTTACTATCTTTTGCATTGGTAATTTCTTCTGTAATTTCAATTAAAGCCATTGAAGTTGAAACATTAGCTCTGTATCCATATTGGTTCTCTTCGAGTATTTTATTTTTGTTTGTGAAACTCTCTAATCTGTTATTGAACAGTTTTTCAATGATTTTAGAAAATTGTGGAAGTAAGGAAACAGGTCTATAATTTGAAAATTGGTGTTTGTCTCCAGTCTTATAAAATGGTGCAACTTTAGCTATTTTCATTTTGTTTGGAAATGTACCTGTTTGAAATGATAGGTTACTAATATACATTAATGGTCCTGAGATCTCTTCAATAACCTTTTTTATCGTTTCCATATCAATTTCGTTACAATCAGTTGAAGTCTTAGATTAAAATATAAGTATTCATGATAAAATTAAGATGATGATGTAAAGTCAATGACTAAAATAAGTAAATAGCTCCTCAAACTAGAGACATTTCTAGAAAAAAAATCATCTTGGCAGTCATTTTCAGTGTAGCGATGTGATGTTCACAAACGAGTCAAGTCTTTTGAACGTCAGGGTAGTATATTTTTGAATCACTCTTTTATCAAGCCCTAGTTTTCGTAGTTGCAATTATACGCACTATAAACATGGTATTCTTATTTGTATATCTTAGCTGTATTGTTAAAACGTAAACATTTGTATTTTGCATGCACTTTATCTTTCGCATGCATAGTTTTTATTGAGCCATAACGTTTTTTGTGGGGGGTTTTGGCAACATTGTGATCTCATAGTCACAGCATCGGGATAAGGCACCACTTTGTAGAATATATGCAATAAAAACACAAGCCTAATTAAATTATAATATTTCAGAATAATTTGTACTAAATGTGCAGTTTTTGATGATATTTAAATTATTTAACAAAATATAAAACAAGTCTTTTTAACAAGTCTTTGACAGGAACGACTCCTCAAAATATAGGCTCCCATGGGTTATGGGCCTCGTTCACACTGCAGTTAAATTCCAATGTTTGTCCAAATGCAAACTGAATAGTTTTGTTGTGAACAGTGCAATTTGGAATTTTTCAAATCCGACCCAGGGCTCTTGCGTATGTAATGTGACTGCAGATTGCACACTCTCCGTCATCAAAAAGCGATAATTATTTGCCAAAATAGATGGTTTCAAAATAATAGTTGCCAAATGAGCAGAAAACAGGTGAAAAAAAAAAGTTTTAGGAACTTCCATAAATATTTCACCACTCCCATGGCTAGGACTGGTTGCCCACAGACATGCTCTTCGGAGCAGACATCAAAGCAAAATATCCTTCAAACTGCCAGAGCCAAAAACTTGCCCTCTTCCTTCTTAATCTTCTACGCCAGAGCTGGGCAAATATTTAGAGAAAACATGTGTTTGGGGGGGGCTGATGTTTATGTGTGTATAACTTATATATACACATTTAGCTGTAAAAATCTGCTGTACAGTATGTGTGTTTGGGTCTCTTTTTTTCAGGGACACTAATACCAAAAGTCACAATGTCCGATATAATTCTAAAAACGTTATGACAGACCACCTCAAATAAACGGAATGGAATTTTACAGTTTTTTACTGAATGGGACACCCAAAATGTACATGAAAATACAAAAGTGGGATTTACAATATTAACTATGAACAATAAAACACTGAATATTAACAAGCGCTTTGAGTATCTATTAATAGAAAATTGCTATATAAAATTGAATCCATTATTATTATTATTATTATTAACAACATATGAACATCGCTCCTCTTTTACTTCTCAGACCAGCTCTCCCGTCCAAAAGCAGAACCTAGTAACTCACTTCTAGCTGATTTTGATAAAACAAACGAAAACCAATCTATTTTATATTAAAGTCCCATCCATTCACAGAGATTTGATTTCTGCTTTGTTGATGTTAATTGGTATCCGCAATTCCAGCCTGCAATTTTCGTTCAGAATGTCCCTAAAATTTGGCGGGAAAATGAGTTACTGGGTTTTGTCATAGTAATTCACGGAAGGCATCAAAAATATTACAAAGGTAAATCCTAGTATAGTGAAAAATACACTGATTTATTTTTTCAAGATGTTTGTAGAACATAAAACGAACGTGTCACTCTATGGGAACTACAATGTTGCATTTCGACTGAACCATATATCCACATTTGCGTGCACAAATGACAGGAGCGTCAGCATTTTATCAGGGTTAAGCCAATTCGCCGCTTTGTCACTACACTGTTTATCTTACGGACCCTGCCAAGTCACTGACATCTCGGTCAGGAATATCCAACCAGAAGAGCCTCTTTGCAGGAGGAGCAACGCGCAACAATTTAACTATTCCCTCCTTCTTTGATGGCGGAATGCCACGTGGTTCTGTCCGTCTGGGGGGAAATTCCGCTGTGACATCGAATTTCGAAGTCAAGAAATCAACTTCAGTGTAATGGTCAGCGAAGTCCACTTTGTACTGCATGGTGCGCCTTCCTTTAGTGAATTTTACTTCACGTACATTCCCCAACAGCGGCATCGTTGTTTTCTTTCCACTGCGAGCACGTTGTTTGCCGCTGAATTCAAAGAACTCACGATGTTCCATGACAACGGGTTTGATGGTTCTTGATGCTGTCTTACAAAGATCTACAAAGTCATCAAACGTATACCGTATTTTCCGCACTATAAGGCGCACCGGATTATTAGCCGCACCTTCAATGAATGGCATATTTCATAACTTTGTCCACCAATAAGCCGCCCCGGACTATAAGCCGCGCCTACGCTGCGCTAAAGGGAATGTCAAAAAAACAGTCAGATAGGTCAGTCAAACTTTAATAATATATTAAAAACCAGCGTTCTAACAACTCTGTTCACTCCCAAAATGTACGCAAATGTGCAATCACAAACATAGTAAAATTCAAAATAGTGCAGAGCAATAGCAACATAATGTTGCTCGAACGTTAATGTCACAACACACAAAATAAACATAGCGCTCACTTTCTGAAGTTATTCTTCATTCGTAAATCCTTCGTCTTCGGTGTCCGAAGTGAAAAGTTGGGCAAATGTGGGATCCAAAATGGCCGGTTCCGTCTCGTCGAAGTCATCGGAGTCAGTGTCACTGTTGTCCAGCAGTTCTGTGAATCCTGCCTTCCGGAAAGCTCGGACCACAGTTGTGACCGAAATATCTGCCCAGGCATTTACGATCCACTGGCAGATGTTGGCGTCGTCTGGCGCTGCCTCCCTGTCTTAGTGAAGGTGTGTTCGCCTTCTGTCATCCATTGTTCCCACGCAGTTAGCAGTCTAGCTTCGAATGCCCTGTTGACACCAATATCTAGCGGCTGGAGGTCTTTTGTCAATCCACCCGGAATGACGGCGAGTATTGAATTAAGCGCGTAAGCGTGTCTCTTAAAGTGATGTTATGAGCTAGCAAATATAACAACTACACTACCCAGCATGCAACGATAGTTACGAGCATGCGCGGTAGCCCTGAGAAGCGTTGTATGCTGGCAGTTAGAATGTGGTTATGAGCACGCTGTGAGTAAACGTTGAGAACTCAGTTAACACGCCTCGTCTGCATTATTTATAATTAGACAGACAACACACTTAATAGGAGCCATTTTGGGGTCTTTACATAAACACACAAATGGAAATGAAACGTCACATATCCCAGCATGCACCGCGCGCTTCTTCGTCATCCACTGTTCCCACGCAGTTAGCAGTCTAGCTTCGAATGCCCTGTTGACACCAATATCTAGCGGCTGGAGGTCTTTTGTCAATCCACCCGGAATGACGGCGAGTATTTAATTAAGCGCGTAAGCGTGTCTCTCAATGTGATGTTATGAGCTAGCAAATATAACAACTACACTACCCAGCATGCAACGATAGTTACGAGCATGCGCGGTAGCCCTGAGAAGCGTTGTTGTATGCTGGGAGTTGGAATGTGGTTATGAGCACGCTGTGAGTAAACGTTGAGAACTCAGTTAACACGCCTCGTCTGCATTATTTATAATTAGACAGACAACACACTTAATAGGAGCCATTTTGGGGTCTTTACATAAACACACAAATGGAAATGAAACGTCACATATCCCAGCATGCACCGCGCGCTTCTTCTTCTTCCGGGGGCGGGTGGTTGCTTACAGTACAAGAAGAAGCGCTTCCTGTTCTATGGGGGCGGGTGCTTACCTTGGCGGTTGCTTGCGTAGAAGAAGAAGCGCTTCCTGCTCTACCGGGAAAAAAGATGGCGGCTGTTTACCGAAGTTGCGAGAACGAAACTTTATGAAAATGAATCTTAATATTTATCCATATATAAAGCGCACCGGGTTAAAAGCCGCACTGTCAGCTTTTGAGTAAATTTGTGGTTTTTAGGTGCGGCTAATGGTGCGGAAAATACGGTAGATGTTTTCTTGACCTTTCATTTTCTTGCCGATTGAGCCATGGATTGAATCTGCTCTTATGAACGTGTGTCCTTTCTCCAGATATTTTATCACAATGATCCATGGGATCGGGATGATCCATGTCAGGTGCCTGTTCCATATTACGGGTGCAATCCACTGCAATAACTGGGAGTTCCATCGAACCCACATCGTCATCAGGCATTGACGCCGCCGTAGACTGCCTGAAAAGGAAATAAAACAGCTAATCTAGTTGACACCGAGCATTGTGTTACTCTGTTTCAGTATACCTACACGGTACCATAATTTATAAAATGAATAATGTCGCGATCGATTTCGACTATCGTCTCTAAGCTAATACAATTCACAGATTGTGGTTTTGAATCTGCCAGCAGACACAGGGAGGAGCAATTACTTACGCCAAAAATTTACTTATGTTAAATAAATAAACAACGTGGGCGCGTCGATCAGTCAGTTAGCGTATTATGAGAACAGACAACTGCGTGGACGCGATTTTATAGCCATTCTGCGCAAAATACGGGATTGATTTCACTCACCTTACATTTTCCAGGGCTAGAGCCACTAATCTTTTTCCTCTGCTCCAAGACATACTTCCGAATAAAACAAGTAAGTAGCTGGACCAAATAATCTTCGTCTGACAACCTCAATCAGCGAATATGCTGCTGGGCGCCGCCATCTTGCCACATGACTACAGCGTACAATCCGATTGGCAGAGGTGGGACCAAGTCATTGTTTTGCAAGTCACAAGTAAGTCTCAAGTCTTTGCCCTCAAGTCCGAGTCAAGTCCCGAGTCAAGACAGGCAAGCCCCGAGTCAAGTCCAAAGTCAAGACTGGAAAGTCTCAAGTCAAGTCCTAAGTCCTGCATTTTGAGTTTCGAGTCCTTTCAAGTCTTTTTAACCACAGACTAATATATTAACACAGATTGTGTATGCTTTTCAAACGCTGTATTTATTTATTAAAACAAGTGCATTTTAAATTGCAGGAAAGAAAATTGTGCTGACATTGCACTTTATAATAGCACTATTAACCAGTCATTTTAAACATTAACTCATTCCTTTACAGAACAAACACATTGAAAAATAAAGTGCAAATGTACTTATTTGTACAAAAGTGTTAACATTGAAAAAACATGACATATACGTGAACATAACAAAAAAGTTGTACTTTTTATATGTCAGGGCCCTATGCTGCATTGCATTTGCAAAAGACCAAATTAGCCAAGAGTCTGTCAGTCATTTGTGCACGATGGGGGCGTAGTATGATGCCACCATGGCTGAAAACTCGCTCCACTGGAGCACTGGAGGCAGGCACTGCCAAGACTCTCATGGCCACTCGGAACAGTGAAGGAAGAGTCTTCATGTTCAATGCCCAGAACAAAAGGGGGGAGAGAGTTGTTTTGGGTTGGTGCACTACTTGTAAGTGTATCTTGTGTTTTTTATGTTGATTTAATTAAAAAAAGAAAAGAAAAAAAAAATATTTCTTGTGCGGCCCGATACCAATCGATCCACGGACCAGTACTGGGCCGCGGCCCGGTGGTTGGGGACCACTGAGGTAAACAACCAACAGTATGTCAGAAAGCTAGCTAAAACGGTACACATATTCATAATATAGTATACATTTTAACTGACCTTTATTTGACTATTTTTGTCTTTTTTTAGGTGGCTAAAATACGCGGTGCTGCTGACCGCTGTCTAACGTTACGTGTGATATATTGACTAACGTAACCCTGCTTAAAAAAAATCACTGAACAAAAAGTATGAATAAGGTAGTGAACTGCAACAGATTCCCGTGTTTGCAATAACGTTATAACGTTAGCAGTGAGTTTACAGCCTCACTTATTTAACTACACAGCAAATAAAAGTCACGTTACTTAGCCAATAAACGTTATCTTACATTCAAAACTTACCGTTCTTTGTGCAACTTCAAATGCCGGACGAAGTTGGAAGTTGTTGCCTCACCATCAGTAATTTTCGAACCGCATGTGTTGCATACTGCAAACCGTTTTGTGTTGACCACCTCGTAATTTTTATACCCAAACAAAGTTATTTTTGGTATCATTTTTTGTTCACTGGCGTGTGGTTTGGACATGTCTTCTTCGTTGGTTGTCCTGCAATTTGATTGGATGAATGCTGTGTGATGAAAACAAAGTAGATCTAATTTGATTGGCTGTTGTACTGAGACCACACCAGCTGACACACGCAACGCTGATAGACAAGTACACAATGAAAAATACGGAGCGCTCCCGAATAACTTTTTCATCTTTGGGTTTTGGGGAAAGTAGCAAGTCATGTCAAGTCATGTCAATTCAAAAGGCTCAAGTCCAAGTGAAGTCACAAGTCATTGATGTTAAAGTCTAAGTCGAGTTGCAAGTCTCTTTACATTTTGTCAAGTCGAGTCTAAAGTCATCAAAT